>NW_028291248.1:0-144977 GCF_041222555.1 Hakea prostrata
TCCATTATTTTAATGGCGGTGCGACGATTGGAGGTATCTCTGCATCAGGTGCTCGCTTCCACATGTTTCCATGTGGCATCCCTCCGACCGTTGATCTTGCTTTATGCGGATTTCGAAGCGTCATTTCGATCTAGGTCGTCGGTTGTCCTTAGCCTTCAACCGTCGTCTTAATACCTGAGGCTATTTAAAGCCTTCATGGGTACTCTCCATCTATCCTGACTTCTGCAAGTTAGATTTGCTAAAGCGCCAAAGCGACCTTTCGTCCTTCGGCCTGCTTCCGTATTCCTCGTACTCCAACAATAGCTCTATCAACTTTTGAACAAGTGAGTTTTTTGATTACTCATCTCTTTCCCCACTTCCCCCCTGAGTAAACTGCAGAGTAGTTATACTTGGGGTTTAGTTTGTTGGTTTGTCAGAAGTTATAGAAAACTAGGGTTTCCCCTTGTTGTTGTTGTTTATATCTGTACTGATACGACTTGTTTTCTTTTTTGCATAGTGGCTCCCAAGATCAACCCGAACTTTATCAGAGCAAAATCTTGCAAGAAAATCGTTCCTTCGGTGGTGGTTGGGGCCCGTGCGGTGGTTTCAGCTAGTGAATCCTCCAAGCGTAAGGCGACTGTTGCCGGTGAATCTTCAAGTCAGATTCCCGCAGTTTCTGTTGATACCGTCCCCGCGCTTCCTTTGCCCGAAGTGATCGCTCGTCTTTCCCGAGGAAGATCTTGATCACTCCGTTGCCGATGGTGCTGCCGGCGCTCCCGCTCGGTGAGCTTGTTGGTGCACCCCCGAAGGAGACTCTTCGGGCATCCGAGGCAACTATGTTGGCGTCTCGATGAAGGTGTGGTCCCAGCAGGTGCTGCTCCTATTTCTAACTCTAGTGCTTGTTTGGCATCCTCCTCCTCTCCTTCCGAGTTAGAGGATTTTGCCACTAGGAAGCGCCGTCGGGTGACAAGTGATGAAGCTCATCCTTCTCTTGGTGTAGCTCATCCTTCTCATCCTTCGCCCGAATTAGTGTCAAACGAGTTTGACAGAGCGTTGGAATGGTGTACCGCTGCTCGAATGACTTCGAGAGCGCAGCTTCTTTCCAAACTTCTAGATGAAGTCTTTACGAAGTCACCGGTGATGTAAGTCTTTCTTCATTATCCTCTCGATTCTGAAAAATTACTTTTCTCGCTCCTTGCTAACTCGGAAGTTGTTTGCGGGAGTCTTCTTGGGTAACTTCCACAACCAAGTGGAAGCAGTTTCTAGGCTCAATAGATTGAGCAATGAAGTTTCTAGGCTTCGGGAAATCTCTGAAGCCAAAGATGTTGAGATTGCTTGCCTTTGGAATCTAGCTTGGGAGGTGGCAGGAGAAAAAAATTCGATGATTGGTCGTCTTCGGTCGGACTTGGATGATGCCGGGGTGAAGATCCGGCGACTGGAACGAACAGTTGGAAAGTCAGGAGCCAAAGGATCTGAAACGTTACCTGAAAGGCAAGCTGTCGTTCCTTTGCCCGAATCCCTTCCAATTGATGTTCGCAGATCCTGTGTCTTCAAGTATTTACACAGTAAGCCTTTTGTTGATATGCTGAATGCTTATAACTTGCAGGCGTACCGGGATGGTGAGAACGAAGTATGGGAATCAATATTAAGGAAGGATCCTCATTTTGATACGACTCCCTACAGTGCTATTTGCCATCCTGAAGTATTTACCGACCTGGGTATTCCTCCTCCCGATTGGACCAAGGATAAGATTGATCCTCCACCTTCCGATCCAGATATTATGCAATATCTAGAAGATTCTCCTGTTTATTCTCCCCTGGAAGAAGTCAATTATGACGAGCTTGTACTGAATGCGAGTTTGGTCGAGGACCATGCTTTTCCTGGACAAGCTGGACAAAGAGTATGAAATTGCAGAGGATTTTATGCATACCTGATATGGAGAGTTTATGATCTAACCGGGTTCATACCTGGTCCGACCCTCGACCCGGTCGAGACAGAGAAAACCGAATCGCTCCCGAGCGAACCGGAGCCGGAAGATGGCTTGCTGAAGAAGAAAGATTATTCTGCGGCAAGTGTGCCCTAATCTTACTTATGGATTAGGGTAATCACCCTGATGACAGCAGACTCAAACTGACGGCTGCGGATAATCATCATCAAAGGGATAACTATCGCATAACCTAACGGTTATCTCAGGAGTCCTCTACTAGTCCAAACTAGTAGAAGTCTATCGCTCAACGGATCTTATTGATAAGATCCAACGACTACCCGAAGAAGGCTCGAGTGCATCCAACGAAGGAGATTTGAAGGTACACTCTATATAAACCTCACTACCATACAAGGTGAGGGACGGATCAATCGATCAAAAAGAATACTATCTGATACTCAGGTTCAGATACATACTGATAGATCCAAACTATCGGCGTCCTGCTATCTAGATCACCTTTCCCGTTTCTTCATTCATTAGCTCTGTGCTTCTAGCAGAGCCGTTTGTGATTAAGTTCATCAACTAACTTAGCCTTCGGAGGTGGACTCCCGACCCCAGCGGTCGGGCCACATCTGACGCTTTCGTTTTGCAGGACATCACTTGGAGATCCAAGGGCTGAGCAGATTTTGGACGCATCATTTGGCGCCGTCTGTGGAAAACGACTTGAAAAAGCCATGGTGACTAGATCAGCAGCCGCAGCAGCCGCTGCACAACGCAATTCGGTGTTCGAGATACCGGGGTGAATAATCCAGATATTCCCCCGAGAAAGCCAAAATCCTATCGAGGTGGATGATGGCCAGGGAGATGATGGCCAGGGAGGACGTAATCTTCCTCCTGATACAATCCAAGATCAATTGGATCAGGTAAAGATTCAACTCTTGGAGGTGAGCCAAGCACTCCGCGTGCTCACCAGACGAGTGGTTTTACCACAAGAACTTGATCAACACGATTCAGGGAGACGTGCATTACCACGTGACCAAAGAATGGCTGAAGACCGGAATGTTGATCAGAATTTCCGTGAAGGAGACCGAGGACTTCGGAGGATTGATGATCAACCAAGGCGAGGCGATCGGTTCGACAGACCGCAAGAGAGTTCAACCGATTCAAATACAAGGTTGGATACAGTGGGTAAGAACTCACTCACCCATCGTCGAAGAACCGTTCGTGATGATCGAGCGATTCGTGACGAGAGAAACGTTCGTGAAGGACGGGCTGTTTGTGATGATCGAGTAGCACGCGATGATTGTGTTAATCGAGGTCGTGATCGTATTGCGGAAGATCACCCGACCCAGATTGGTCAAGAATTGGCCAACATCAATGAGAAGTTAGGGCAATTGGCTAAGGGAAGAATAACTGAGGATATTTACTCGGTCATTCGGAAGACTCCTTTTGCTGAGCCAATTGCGGGATATCGGTTTCCCCATAACTTCCGTTTGCCTACCTTCTCAACATTCGATGGCTCTGGAGATCCAACAGCTCACATCGGCTATTACCAACGGCACCATGGCAATTTCAGGTAATTCGATGAAATTTTATGCGGGTTTTCGGTTCATCTCTAACTGGAGCGGCACAAAAGTGGTTTTCTAACCTCCCCTCTCGGAAGGATCGTAAACTTTGACGAATTGGCGCGCCAATTCATAGGGCGATTCCCGCAGTGGGATACGAGTCAAGAAAACGGAAGAAACCTTGTTTACTGTCAAACAAGGAAAGAGCGAATCAATCAGAGAGTTTCTGAAAAGATTCAACAAAGTGACGATGGAGATAGAAAATTTGGATGAACAAGCAGCCAGAACTGCTCTATTCACGGGACTCACTAATCGGAAACTCTTGGAGTTATTACTACAGGATATGCCTGCGACTTATGCTGAGTTGGTACAGAGATGCCAGAGTAGGCTGAAGTCATGGAGATTCTAGACGCGCGCCAAGGAGATAATAAAGTCTCCAATAAGGAACAAAAGGCTCCTGAGCGAAGAAGCCAAAGAAGAATGTTCGCGATCAGGTTGGAAGATCCCAACCTTGGCGCCAAAGATCCCCCGGTAGAAGTGAGTACACTCCATTGAATGCTCCTCGGGCAGATATTTTGAATATCCTCAAAAGAAAAAATATTTTGAAGTGGCCGCCTAAAATTCTTTTGAAACCAGGAGAGCAGCAGGATCGGGAAAAGTATTGCCGATTCCACAAGGACTATGGTCATTACACTAACAACTGTCGTCATCTGAAGGCAGATATTGAGAGATTGATATCTCAGGGACATCTGTCTAGTTTTGTTAGCAGGAGAAGGGAAGAGCCACGTGGGCCACGTGCGGCTGCCCCTAAAAGGAATCGTTCGGTTAGTTCAGAACGATCGAGGGAGGCCCCGAAGTCTAAAAAAGGCAAGGAGGTGATTGAAGCTGCTACTCGGTCACCGATTCTTACCATCTTCGGGGGTCCAGAGCCCGAATCATTCGGAGTCTAAAAACCAAATCCAAATTTGTTGGAGCCGGAGAGGCAGAAGCGGAAGAAGCTGAATGGTGAAGATTCTATCACCTTTAGCGAAGAAGACGAAAGAGATGTTTGTTTACCTCATGATGATGCTATAGTCATCAAGGTAGAGATTGCACGGCGGGAAGTGCATAGAGTATTAATTGATACAGGGTCTGCGGCTGACCTAATTTCTTACGAAGTGTATCAAAAATTGAAGGTGGATCAGACTTGATGAAACCTTCATCTACACACCTATATGGCTTTGCAGGGTCATCTGCAGTAGCGGAATGATCGGTTCAGTTGGATCTTTCCATTGGAAGTTTTCCTAAAGAAACAACTGTCCGAATCAATTTTTTGGTGGTTCGAGAACTACTAGCCTATAATATGATTCTCGGGCGACCATCCTTATCCAAGATAGGTGCTATTGTTTCGACAAAGCACCTGAAGATAAAATTCCCTACTAATATGGGAATTGGTCAAGTCTCCTCTGACCAGAAGATCTCTCGGCAGTGTTATGTTGCCTATTTAAAAGACAAGGAGGGTTCGAGGAAGGTTACTGCCCTCCCCATAGAAGTTCGAGATGATCATGAAGAGACAAAGATGCAAAGGCCCGAACCAGTGGAGAAACTGGAGCAAATCCAGCTGTGTACCGAGGATGAGAAAAAGATTACTTATGTCGGGTCCGAACAGTGGAAGAGTTTAAAGATGAGTTGAAGTTATTTCTTCAACAGAATAAGGATGTATTCGCATGGTCTGCTGAGGACATGCCGGGGATCAATCGGGCCATTGCAGAGCACAAACTCTGGATAGACCCTAAGGCGAAACCAGTGATACAGAAAAGAAGAAATTTCTCTATTGAAAAGTATGAAGCCGTTCGGAACGAAGTTGAAAAACTTAAGAATTCTGGTTTCATAGAACCAATCGAGTGCCCAACTTGGTTGGCCAACGTGGTGATGGTGAAAAAGGCGAATGGGAAGTGGAGGATGTGTACAGACTACACGGATCTAAACAAAGCTTGCCCAAAAGATTGCTACCCGTTGCCTCGGATTGACCTCTTGATAGATGCTCTGCAGGATATGAAACTTTAAGTTTCATGGATGCCTACTCGTGGTATAATCGGATCCTTATGAATAAGGAGGATGAGAAGTATACGGCTTTCATGACTGATCGTGAAAGTTATTATTACAAGGTCATGCCTTTTGGCCTGAAGAATGCAAGAGCAAAATATCAGAGGGCCATCAACAAGATTTTCAAAGAGCTAATAGGAAAGAATGTTGAAGCATATGTTGACGACATGCTGGTGAAAAGCTTTACAAAAGCAAATCACATTGTAGATTTGATCGAGGTTTTCTCAAGATCGAGGAAACATCAAATGAAGTTGAACCCGAAAAATGTGCCTTTGGAGTCTCCTCGGGCAAATTCTTGGGTTTCATGGTATCACAGAGGGGAATTGAGGCAAATCCTGCCAAAATACAAGCTCTGATTGATATGGAGGCTCCCAAAACCGTTCGGGATGTACAATGTTTGACAGGGAGGGTTGCTGCCTTAAATCGATTTATCTCCAAGTCTGGAGAAAAATGCTTGCCTTTCTTCAAGGCACTTAAAGACCTGAAGGGCAGTAAGGAAGCAAAGTGGATGAAGAGTGCCGGAAAGCTTTCGAGGAATTAAAAGAAGCACTTGGACAACCACCGATCCTGTCCGGACGAGAGAAGGGGGAAATATTACAGCTATATCTAGCGACATCCCTTTCGGCGGTCAGTGCAATACTTGTTGGAGAGAAAGATAAGAAACAGTGGCCGATTTACTATGTAAGCCACGTGTTGGTTGATGCGGAGACGAGATATTCGCAGATTGAGAAGAAGGGTCTGGCTCTCATGATGGCCGCCAGGAAGCTAAGGCCATATTTTCAGGCTCATCCAATTGAGGTATTTACAACTTTTCCTTTTAGTAAAGTTCTTAACAAACCTGATTTGTCCGGAAGGATGGTATCCTGGTCGGTTGAGCTAAGTGAGTTCCAAGTGAGTTTTAAGCCCGGAACCGCAATCAAGGCTCGGGCATTAGCCGACTTTGTAGTAGAAACTACTGCACCAGTGGAACCCACCATTGAGGATCCCATTATACCAACCACTTGGGAAGTATATGTGGATGGTTCGAGTAATAAAGATGGAGCAGGCGCTGAAATTCTATTAAAAAGTCCAGCAGGATTTATTATTCGATATGCTTTGAGATTCGCATTTGATGCAAGTAATAACGAAGCGGAATATGAGGCCACGATAGCGGGACTTCGGTTGTCAAAGGCATTAGCTATTGCAGATGTTACTATTTATAGTGACTCTCAAACTTATAGTCAACCAAGTCCAGGGGGGAGTATGGGATTAAAGAACCACGCTTGCAAAAATATCGGGAGATAGTGCGGGCATTTCAGAACCAATTTCAAAATTTGAAGATATCTCGGATTTCGAGGAATGAAAATTCAGGTGGCGAGATGGGCTATCTCGACTAGCCAATGCCAAGGAAAAGAATCTAGACCCTTCGGTCTACATTGAAGAGGTAACTTTTCCAAGTTATCATGAGAAAGAAATTTCTTATATTGAAGCGGAACGTTCTTTGGATGGATCCAATAATTGAATATCTAAGAGATGACAAGTTACCCGAGGATCCAAAGAGAGGCAAGGTTGATCAAGATTCGATCAGCTAGATTTGTCATTGCGAATGGGAGACTATACAAAAGATCTTATGCTGGACCCCTTATGAGATGTATAGGCCCCGAAGGAGCAAAATCAGCTTTGGCCGAGGTTCATGAAGGAATTTGTGGCGCTCACATGGGTGGCGAGCCCTGGCCCACAAAATTCTAAGACTGGGGTTATATTGGCCTAAGATCCAAGAGGCTGCTATGGACTACGTTCGTCGATGTAGTAACTTGTCAAATTCATGCTACGAAGATCGAAGCGCCCGGCGGAAATTATGACTTCAATTCTAAATCCCATTCCCTTTGCAATGTGGGGAATTGATATCATGGGCAAATTCACCAAGGCATCAAAGCGGACGGGAATATCCGATAGTAGCAATTGATTACCTCACAAAATGGGTAGCAGCCGGTAATCGGCGACAATTCTCGAGAAAAAAGTGGAGAAATTTGTGCTTGAATCAATCATATATCGCTTTGGGATTCCAAAGATAATTGTCACCGACCATGGTACTCAGTTCGACTGTCCACAATTTGAGCAATTCTGTGGAACATATATGATCGAGCATCGTATGTCCTCAGTGGCATACCCCCAAAGCAATGGCCAGGTAGAGGTTACTAACCGAACGCTACTGGAAGGAATAAAGAGAAGACTCGAAGCTGAGAAAGCTTCTTGGGTCGAAGAACTACATAATGTATTGTGGGCTTATAGAACTACGGTTCGAACACCTACAGGAGAAACTCCATTCAGGTTGGCATATGGATCCGAAGCATTGGCACCTGTGGAGATAATGGCGGGGACGTTACGGGATCGTGAGTTCGAGGAAAAAACAAATGAACAAGGACTGCTTGATAGTCTTGATTTGTTGGATGAAGTTTGGGCAAAGGCAATAGCACGAACTCAACATTATCAAAGAAGGATAGCGTCTCATTATAATACTTGAGTGAAGAATCGTCGGTACTTAGCCGGAGATTTGGTGTTGAGAAACACCCTAGCTTCCGACCCGTGTCACCAAAGAAAGTTGGACCCTTCCTGGGAAGGACCCTATATGGTTGTGAAACCGGTCGGTTCAGGAGCTTACAGGATGAAGAACATAGATTCCCAGAATGAGTTGGATCATTCGTGGAATGCTAGGCATCTCAAAAAGTTTTATCCTTGAGGATGATTTCGATTTTGTTCGTGATGTAATCATTTTCAACTCAATCAATGCAATTTTTGGCTTTCAACAAACTATCTTTTGATTGGGGGGCATCATACACCACATTCAAGAACAAGATCCAACTATAAGGCATCGGATGAAAATTCGTGTGGGTCCTTCAACACTTCAACGCTTATGGAAAATTTTTCGAACTTTCTTAAGTCGGGGCATCGGATGAAAATCCGAGTGAGTTCCTTTTGCAAGGCGTCGGTTTGATACCCGAGTGAGTTCCTTCGAGACTTATTGAATTTTTTAATTATCCTTAAGTATAAGGCATCGGTTTAAAACCCGAGTGAGTTCCTTCTCAGACTTATTGTATTTCTCCTGAAATCCTTAAGTATAAGGCATCGGTTTAAAACCCGAGTGAGTTCCTTCTCAGACTTATTGTATTTCTCCGGAAATCCTTAAGTATAAGGCATCGGTTTAAAACCCGAGTGAGTTCCTTCTCAGACTTATTGTATTTCTCCGGAAATCCTTAAGTATAAGGCATCGGTTTAAAACCCGAGTGAGTTCCTTCTCAAACTTATTGTATTTCTCCGGAAATCCTTAAGTATAAGGCATCGGTTTAAAACCCGAGTGAGTTCCTTCTCAGACTTATTGTATTTCTCCGGAAATCCTTAAGTAAAGGCATTGTTTCAGACAACTAAGACCTAATGCAACGGCGATTCAAGTGGCTAGCAAAGTTCAAAGATAAAGTAATTTCTTATTTCTTCGAAGATCCAAAGAGGTCAAGTATCAAAATAATTACAAGAGCTGGATACAATCTTTGATCAAAGAAGAAAGTCATTACAGGTGACTGTTAACAAGTTATACAAGATCGACGCGACTTTGCTAGAACAAACATATGAGTCAACCATTGATGGGGAGTCAAGAAAAAGAAGAGAAGAAATGAGGATTACAAAAATATTTCGATATTCAGAAAATCCTCCGCAATTTCATACTCTTTGTCCAGCTTTTCCAGGAGAAGAATGGTCCTCGACCAAACTCGCATTCGGTACAAGCTCGTCATAATTGACTTCTTCCAGTGGAGAATAAACAGGAGAATCTTCCAGATATTGCATAATATCCGGATCGGAAGGTGGAGGATCAATCTTATCCTTGGTCCAGTCGGGAGGAGGAATACCCGAGGTCGGTAAACACTTCAGGATGGCAAACAGCACTGTAGGGAGTCGTATCAAAATGAGGATCTTTCCTTAATATTGATTCCCATACTTCGTTCTCACCATCTCGGTACGTCTGCAAGTTATAAGCATTCAGCATATCAACAAAAGGCTTACTTGTGTAAATACTTGAAGACGCAGCTCGCGAACATCAGTTGGAAGGGATTCGGACAAAGGAACGACAGCTTGCCTTTCGGGTAATGTTTCGGATCCTTTAGCTCCCGACTTTCCAACTGTCCGCTCCAGTCGCCGGATCTTCTCCCCGGCATCATCCAAGTCCGACCGAAGACGACCAATCATCGAATTCTTTTCTCCCCGCCACCTCCCAAGCTAGATTCCGAAGGCAAGCAATCTCAACATCTTTAGCTTCAGAGATTTCCCAAAGCCTAGAAACTTCATTGCTCAACCTATCGAGTCTAGTAACTTGCTTCCACTTGGTCGTGGAAGTTACTAAGCAAGACTCCCGCAAACAACTTTCGAGTTAGCGAGGAGCAGAAAAGTAATTTTTCAAAATCGGAGGATAATGAAGAAAGACTTACATCACCAAAGTGACTTCGTAAAGACTTCATCCGGAAGTTTGGAAAGAACTGCGCTCTCGAAGTCATTCGAGCAGCAGTACACCATTCCAACGCTTTGTCAAACTCGTTTGACACTAATTCGGCGAAGGATGAGAAGGATGAATTACACCAAGCAAAGGCTGAGCTTCATCACTTGTCACCCGACGGCGCTTCCTGGTGGCAAAATCCTCCAACTCGAAGGAGAGGAGGAGGATGCCAAACAAGCACCGGAGTTAGAAATAGGAGCAGCACTGGCTGGGACCACACCTTCATCGACGCCAACATAGTTGCCTCGGATGCCCGAAGAGTCTTCTTCGGGGTGCACCAACAAGCTCCCAACGAGCTCACCAGCAGAGTGCCGGCAGCACCATCGACAACGGAGTGATCAAGATCTTCCCGGGAAAGACGAGCGATCACTTCGGGCAAAGGAGGCGCAGGGACGGCATCAACGAAGCTGCGGCAGAATCGACTTGAAGATTCACCGCCAGCAGCCGCCTTACGCTTGGAGGATTCACTAGCTGAAACCACCGCACTGGCCCCAACCACCACCGACGCAACCCTTTTCTTGCAAGATTTTGCTCTGATAAAGTTCGGGTTGATTTTGGGAGCCACTATGCAAAACAACAAAAAAACCAGCCGTATCGACGAGTAAATAAATGACAAAGAACAATGGGGAAACCCTAGTTTTCTAAAGCTTCCGACAGCACCAACAAACTAAACCCCAAGTATAACTACTGTGCAGTTTACTTCGGGGGGAAGAGGGGAAAGAGATGAGAAATCAAAAAACTCACTTGTTCGTAAATGGATAGAGCTGTCGTTGGAGTACGAGGAATACGGAAGTAGGCCGAAGGACGAAAGGTTGCTTTGGCACTTTAGCAAATCTATCTTGCAGAAGTCAGGATAGATGGAGAGTACCCACGAAGGCTTTAAATAGCCTAAGGGTATAAGAGGACGGTTGAAGGCTAAGGACAACCGACGACCCAGATCGAAACAACGCTTCGAAATCCGCAAAAAGCAAGATCAACGGTCGAAGGAATGCCACATGGAAACATGTGGAAGCGAGCACCTGATGCAGAGAAACCTCCAATCGTCGCACCGCCATTAAAATAATGGATGTATTTCCGATTCATTGGAAACAGTGAATGGTACACAAAAGCAGGAAAACGTTTGAACTTCACAGAAGGGAAACGTGCGGACTTTGCAATAAATGAAGTAGTGGGGAAGATTAACGCATCTTCCCGAAACGCATCTTCACAATATTTCTATAAGATCATTATTCGGCGAGGAATGAAAAGTTAAGTGATAAGTTTTATCATTAATACTTTGATATTCAAGGCAATACTTCGGCAGGAGACGGGGAAATTTTGAGGCCAACATGAATAAAGTGTCTATTCATTAAATTGAGGGTACATCTTTACAAAAGAACAACTCCCTAAGCCTTTTCTTCATTGTTGCCCGAGGGACCCCGGGTCGGGATGACTTTTCTCGAGACCATGAGAAGATCCTTCCTCAAGAGTGGCATCGGCTGAATCCTCTACAGCAACAACTTGAGACTCGGCTTGTGATTTCTCCTCCGGAAGTGCCGGCTCGTCATTCGGATATGCCTCATATTGAGGGTCAGCTGGAAAAGGATCATCTTCTCCCCGAGCCCGGCCTGGAAGATCCATACCAACTTTCCCGAAGACCTCCGGGTGGCATACCTCACAAAAAGGAGCAAGTGTCGAAGTCATGGATCGTTCCAAGGATCTGCTCCCAAACGTCGTTTCGCCCCCATGCGATAAGCCCGAATGTTGTAGAAACCTAGCAATTCGGAGAAAGGTACGCTGTTCGGTATTTCCGAATGCACTCCTTCCGAAGGTCCGGCTTTATATGCTCAAGGCTTGCTAGGGATTGCCAACTTCGGATGTTCTTCGAGCTCCCTACTTTTGATTTCAAGGCTGTCACCAAACAACGTGGCAGCTGCCTTTTGCTTCCCGGCCTCGCGCTCGGCAGCAGAGACACGAATTTTCGAAGCTTCAAGAGCTTCCTTGAGGGAGATCAATTCTTCCTCATGCTTTTTCGCAGCTCCACAAAGAGCTGCAATACTAGTCTATTTTCGGAATTGGCCTTGGCCAATTTCTCTTCACAAGTTTGCAAGCAAGGAGCTGGTGCGACCAACCCGGCTCAATGCTTCCATGTGTTGATAAAAGCTCAACACAACATTCCCCGGGAAGACGGAAGATATCAGAAGAAGTCATAAGAAATTATGAAAACATATGTAAGCAAGAAGACCGGTACCTTGTAGATTGACTAACAAGGGAGGTGTCATCCAGGGCTTCAAACTCCCGGCGATCGAAGGAGCAAGACCGAGGGAGCTCCACTGCAGCTTTCTCAGATCCCGAGTGACCCCGTCGGTCATCTTCGGGGGTCCAATGGGGGATGAAGACTTCCTCACCATCCGTCGAAGCTTTGGATTTTTTGTTGGAGGGAGCATCAATTGTGTCATGCCTCCTCTTGGTTCGGACGGAGGAGGAGACGTTAGCCCTCTCCACCATTGGTTTCTTCCCTTTACCCGAAGCATCAGCTACGTGCCCGATATTCCCGATACCCCCGTAAGAGGGGTCGGGAGAGGGAAGAGAAACCTCTTGATCTCGTAGTCAAGACCCCGGGCGATCGTTGCTCGGCTGTCACAACGGCCCTAGCGGCCTTCACCCGCAGGCTTTCGTGGTTCGCTCCGGGGAGGCACCGCAAAGAAGAAGGACAAGAATCGGAATTCAAGACATATCACTTCGATCAAATCAAAGGATGATGGTTAGAAGCTCACAATGAGCCAAGCCCCAAGATCAAGGATGGAGTTATACTCCATTTCATATCCATGTATCTCTTGATACCACGGAATGGATTTGATCTTCCCGATGGCCGCCTCGTCTTCTTTGGATAAGGGAAGGCCCCGGTTACTTTCGGATCGAAGAAGTAAACCTCCTCCGGTGGTCGGGAAGTTAAGATCTGATGGAGGCGCTCGATAGAAAAAGTATCGTTCGCGCCATCTTTTGTGATTAGAAGGGCAAGTTCCTTTGACAAGGATGCTGCCCCTCCAATCAAGTTCAGCCTTATTGCGTTTGGAAAGAAAGACCCATCCGGGAGGATGGGAGATAGAAAGAACATGAAAATGTACAAAAAGAGAAAGAGATGGCGTAATGCCAAGCTCAAAACACAAACCCAAGAAGCCGACGACGAGACGCCAGCTATTGGGGAGGAGCATTCCGGGACAAATGTTCCAGTTGATTCAAAACTGCGGGAGAATAAAGGATTAAAAAAGGGAAAACGAACCCCGCTTTCCAAAGGCATCTATGTACGAGAGAAAATTCACCCGAAAGGGATGAATCAACCCTCTCATCAGGGTGGGGAGCCCTAACCTGATATGAGGAAGGAAGGTCAAAATCTTGGACAGCTGAAAGAAGGGTTTCTCCATTATAAATGGAAGGAACAAAGCCAGGCCCACCATTGGACCCGGAGGTTTGAGGCTGCCTAGAAGACTCGACAATCTTGGAAGATCCAGACTCGAGAAGAACAGGAGAAGTTTCGGTTTTTCTTTCAAAACCTTTTTGAGAAACTTCAGCGAACTCCTGCCAGAGGACGGTTAGGGTTTTGTTATCACTATCCGACTGTTCGGGAGCAGGAGAAGCAAAAGCATCATCGCTATCACCAACATGGGGTACTAAAGAAGCCCTATCGTCCGCCATTACTCGTTACAAGAAACTACAAAAAGAAAAGACCAAGAAACTTACCGATTCAAGGAGACGGAAGCTTGAGAGCGAGGAAGGCGCGAAGCGCACAACAAAGGTTCAAATTCCAGACAGGAAGAATAAAACCTACGAAGACAATGAACCGCTTTTACAACTCCCGCACGAGTGTTCGGGAATCTGAACGATCGAGATTGATTCAAAATCAACGATCAAGATTCAAAAACGTTTTGAAAGTTTGAACTCACGAATCCGAAATAGGCGTTCGGAAACCATCGCTTGGATGACGTGAGCCACGACAGATCAACTGCAAAGAAGATACGTGGCCTTACACTCACAACGCTCAAGGAAAAGTGACCACCGCATTAAATGTGATATGACATTTAATGAAGCACGCAGAGATCATCACCTGACGACGAACCCAGTTAAAAACCAAGCCCTCGGGATCGACCGAACGCTTGGTCTGAGGGGCTCGTGATATGGAGAGTTTATGATCTGACCGGGTTCATACCTGGTCCGAACCTCGACCCGGTCGAGACGGAGAAAACCGAATCGCTCCCGAGCGAACCGGAGCCTGAAGATGGCTTGCTGAAGAAGAAAGATTATTCTGCGGCAAGTGTGCCCTAATCTTACTTATGGATTAGGGTAATCACCCTGATGACAGCAGACTCAAACTGACGGCTGCGGATAATCATCATCAAAGGGATAACTATCGCATAACCTAACGGTTATCTCAAGAGTCCTCTATTAGTCCAAACTAGTAGAAGTCTATCGCTCAACGGATCTTATTGATAAGATCCAACGACTACCCGAAGAAGGCTCGAGTGCATCCAACGAAGGAGATTTGAAGGTACACTCTATATAAACCTCATTACCATACAAGGTGAGGGACGGATCAATCGATCAAAAAGAATACTATCTGATACTCAGGTTCAGATACATACTGATAGATCCAAACTATCAGCGTCCTGCTATCTACATCACCTTTCCCGTTTCTTCATTCATTAGCTCTGTGCTTCTAGCAGAGCCGTTTGTGATTAAGTTCATCAACTAACTTAGCCTTCGGAGGTGGACTCCCGACCCCAGCGGTCGGGCCACATCTGACGCTTTCGTTTTGCAGGACATCACGTGGAGATCCAAGGGCTGAGCAGATTTTGGACGCATCAATACCGAAATATTTTTGTAATCCTCATTTCTTCTCTTCTTTTCCTTGAATCCCCACCAATGGTTGACTCATATGTTTGTTCTAGCAAAGTCGCGTCGATCTTGTATAGCTTCTTAATAGTCACCTATGATGACTTTCTTTTTTGATCGAAGATTGTATCCAGCTCTTGTAATTGTTTTGATACTGGCCTCTTTGGATCTTTTGAAGAAATAAGAAATTACTTTATCTTGAACTTTGCTAGCCACTTGAATCGCCGTTGCATTAGGTCTTAGTTGTTTGAAACAATGCCTTTACTTAAGGATTTCCGGAGAAATACAATAAGTCTGAGAAGGAACTCACTTGGGTTTTAAACCGATGCCTTTACTTAAGGATTTCCGGAGAAATACAATAAGTCTGAGAAGGAACTCACTCGGGTTTTAAACCGATGCCTTTACTTAAGGATTTCCGGAGAAATACAATAAGTCTGAGAAGGAACTCACTCGGGTTTTAAACCGATGCCTTTACTTAAGGATAATTCAAAAATTCAATAAGTCTCGAAGGAACTCACTCGGGTTTCAAACCGACGCCTTGCAAAAGGAACTCACTCAGATTTTCATCCGATGACTCGACTTAAGAAAGTTCGAAAAATTTCCATAAGTGTTGAAGGACCCACACGAATTTTCATCCGATGCCTTATAGTTGGATCTTGTTCTTGAATGTTGTGTATGATGCCACTCAATCAAAAGATAGCTTGTTGAAAGCCAAAAATTGCATTGATTGAGTTGAAAATGATTACATCGCGAACAAAATTGAAATCATCCTCAAGGATAAAACTTTTTGAGATGCCTAGCATTCCACGAACGATCCAACTCTTTCTGGGTATTGATGTTCTTCAGCCTGTAAGCTCCTGAACCGACCGGTTTCACAACCATATAAGGTCCTTCCCAGGAAGGGTCCAATTTTCTTTGGTGACGCGGGTCGGAAGCTAGGATGTTTCTCAACACCAAATTTCCGGCTAAGTACAGACGATTCTTCACTCGAGTATTATAATGAGACGCTATCCTTCTTTGATAATGTTGAGTTCGTGCTATTGCCTTTGCCCGAACTTCGTCCAACAAATCAAGACTATCAAGCAGTCCTTGTTCATTTGCTTTTTCCTCGAACTCACGATCCCGTAATGTCCCTACCATTATCTCCACTGGTGCCAATGCTTCGGATCCATATGCCAACCTGAATGGAGTTTCTCCTGTGGGTGTTCGAACCGTAGTTCTATAAGCCCACAATACATTATGAAGTTCTTCGACCCAAGAAGCTTTGTCGCCTTCGAGTCTTCTCTTTATTCCTTCCAAAGTAGCGTTCGGTTAGTAACCTCTACCTATCCATTGCTTTGGGGGTATGCCACTGAGGACATACGATGCTCGATCATATATGTTCCACAGAATTGCTCAAATTGTGGATAGTCGAACTGAGTACCATGGTTAGTGACAATAATCTTTGGAATCCCAAAGCGATATATGATTGATTCAAGCACAAATTTCTCCACTTTTTTCTCAGTAATTGCCGCCAGTGCACTGGCTTCTACCCATTTTGTGAAGTAATCAATTGCTACTATCGGATATTCCCGTCCGCTTCGATGCCCTGGTGAATTTGCCCATGATATCAATTCCCCACATTGCAAAGGGAATGGGATTTAGAATTGAAGTCATAGTTTCTGCCGGGCGCTTCGATACTATAGCATGAATTTGACTGTTACCACATCGACGAACGTACTCCATAGCAGCCTCTTGGACCTTAGGCCAATATAACCCAAGTCTTAGAATTTTGTGGGCCAGGGCTCGGCCACCCATGTGAGCTCCACAAATTCCTTCATGAACCTCAGCCAAAGCTGATTTTGCTCCTTCGGGGCCTATACATCTCATAAGGGGTCCAGCATAAGATCTTTTGTATAGTCTCCCATTCTGAATGACAAATCTAGCTGATCGAATCTTGATCAACCTTGCCTCTACTGGATCCTCGGGTAATTTGTCATCCCTTAGATACTCGATTATTGGATCCATCCAAGCAACGTTCTGCTTCAATATAAGAAATTTCTTTCTCAAGATAACTTGGAAAAGTTATCTTTTCAATGTAAACCGAAGGGTCTAGATTCTTTTCCTTGGCATTGGCTAGTTGAGATAGCTCATCTGCCACTGAATTTTCATTCCTCGAAATCTGAGATATCTTCAAATTCCGAAATTGGTTTTGAAATGCCTGCACTATCTCCCGATATTTTTGCAAACGTGGTTCTTTAATGTCATACTCCCCCTGGACTTGGTTGACTATAAGCTGAGAGTCACTATAAATAGTAACATCTGCAATAGATAATGCTTTTGACAACCGAAGTCCCGCTATCGTAGCCTCATATTCTCGCTTCGTTATTACTTGCATCAAATGCGAATCTCAAAGCATATCAAATAATAAATCCTGTTGGACTTTTTAATAGAATTCCAGCTCCTGCTCCATCTTTATTACTCGATCCATCCACATATACCTCCCAAGTGGTTGGTATAATGGGATCCTCAATGGTGGGTTCCACCGGTGCAGTAGTTTCTACTACAAAGTCGGCTAATGCCCGAGCCTTGATTGCAGTTCTCGGGCTTAAAGCTCACTTGGAACTCGCCGAGCTCAACCGACCGAGACACCATCCTTCCGGACAAATCAGGTTTGTTAAGAACTTTACTAAGAGGAAAAGTTGTAAATACCTCAATTGGATGAGCCTGAAAATACGGCCTTAGCTTCCCGGCGGCCATCATGAGAGCGTGAGCTCGCTTCTCAATCTGCGAATATCTCGTCTCCGCATCTAGCAACACGTGGCTTACATAGTAAATCGGCCACCGTTTTTTATCTTTTTCCCGAATAAGTATACGCACCGACCGCCGAAAGGGACGTCGCTAGATATAGCTGTAATATTTCCCCCTTCTCCGGTCCTGGACAGGATCGGTGGTTGTCCAAGTGCTTCTTTTAATTCCTCGAAAGCTTTTCTCGGCATTCTTCGATCCACTTTGCTTCCTTATCGCCCTTCAGGTCTTTAAGTGCCTTGAAGAAAGGCAAACATTTTTCTCTCAGGACTTGGAGATAAATCGATTTAAAGCAAGAACTCTCCCCGTTAAACACCGTACATCCCGAACGGTTTTGGGAGCCTCCATATCAATCGAGCTTGTATTTTTGCAGGATTAGCCTCAATTCCCCTCTCGTGATACCATGAAGCCCAAAAATTTGCCCGAGGAGACTCCAAAGGCACATTTTTCCCCGGGTTTAGCTTCATTTGATGTTTCCAAAGATCGAGAAAACCTCGATCAAATCTCGCAATATGATTTGCTTTTGTAAAGCTTTTCACTAGCATGTCGTCAACATAAGCTTCAACATTCTTTCTTATCAGCTCTTTGAAGATCTTGTTGACGGCCCTCTGATATGTTGCTCCTGCATTCTTCAGGCCAAAAGGCATGACCTTGTAATAATAGCTCTCACGATCAGTCATGAAAGCCGTATACTTCTCATCCTCCTTATTCATAAGGATCTCATTATACCCTGAGTAGGAATCCATGAAACTTAAAGTTTCATATCCTGCAGTCGCATCTATCAAGAGGTCAATCCGAGGCAACGGGTAGCAATCTTTTGGGCAAGCTTTGTTTAGATCTGTGTAGTCTGTACACATCCTCCACTTCCCATTCACCTTTTTTACCATTACCACGTTGGCCAACCAATTTGGGCACTCAATTGGTTCTATGAAACCAGAATTCTTAAGTTTTTCAACTTCGCTTCGAACGGCTTCGTACTTTTCAATGGAGAAATTTCTTCTTTTCGTATCACCGGTTTCGCCTTAGGGTCTATCCGAGTTTGTGCTCTGCAATGGCCCGATCGATTCCGGGCATGTCCTCGGCAGACCATGCGAATACATCTTTATTCTGTTGAAGAAATAACTTCAACTCATCTTTAAACTCTTCCAGCTGTTCAAACCCGATATAAGTAATCTTTTTCTCATCCTTGGTACACAGCTGGATTTGCTCCAGCTTCTCCACTGGTTTGGGTCTTTGCATCTCTATCTCTTCCCGATCATCTCGAACTTCTATGGGGAGGGCAGTTACCTTCCTCGGAACCTCCTTGTCTTTTAAATAGGCAACATAACACTGCCGAGAGATCTTCTAGTCAGAGGAGACTTGGCCAATTCCCATATCAGTCGGGAATTTTATCCTCAGCTGTTTTGTTGAAACAATAGCACCTATCTTGGATAAAGATGGTCGCCCGAGAATCATATTATAGGCTGGTAGTTCCCGAACCACCAAAAAATTGATTCGGACAGTTGTTTCCTTAGGAAAACTTCCAATGGATAAATTCAACTGGACCGATCCTTCCGCCACTGCAGATGACCCTGCAAAGCCATATAGATGTGTGGATGAAGGCTTCATCAAGTCCTGATCCACCTTCAATTTTTGATACACTTAGTAGGAAATTAGGTCAGCTGCAGACCCTGTATCAATCAAAACTCTATGCACTTCTCGCCGTGCAATCTCTACCTTGATGACTATAGCATCATCATGAGGTAAACAAACATCTCTTTCGTCTTCCTCGCTAAAGGTGATAGAATCTTCACCATTCAGCTTCTTCCGCTTCTGCGTCTCTCCGGTTCCAACAAATTTGGATTTTGTTTTCAGACTACGGAGTGATTCGGGCTCTGGTCCTCCGAAGGTGGTAAGGATCGGTGACCGAGTAGCTTCAATCACCTCCTTGCCTTTCTTAGACTTCGGGGCCTCCCTTGATCGTTCCGAACTAACCGAATGATCCCTTTTTGGAGCAGCCGCACATGGCTCACGTGGCTCCTCCCTTCTCCTCGCTAACAAAACCGGACAGATGTCCCCGAGATATCAATCTCTCAATATCGCCTTCGATGACGATAGTCATTAGTATAATGACCATAGTCCTTGTGGAATCGGCAATACTTTTCCCGATCCTGCTGCTCTCCGGGTTTCAAAATAATTTTAGGCGGCCACTTTAAAATATTTTTTCTTTTGAGGATATTCAAAATATCAGCCCAAGGAGCATTCAATGGAGTGTACTCACTTTTACCGGGGGACCTTTGGCGCCAAGGCTGGGATTTTCCAACCCGATCGCGAACATTTTTCTTTGGCTTCGCTTCTCGTCAGAGCCTTTTGTTCCTTATTGGAGACTTTATTATCTCCTTGGCGCGCGTCTAGAATCTCCATGACTTCAGCCTACTCTGGCATCTCTGTACCAACTCAGCATAAGTCGCAGGCATATCCTGTAGTAATAACTCCAAGAGTTTCCGATTAGTGAGTCCCGTGAATAGAGCAATTCTGGCTGCTTGTTCATCCAAATTTTCTATCTCCATCGTCACTTTGTTGAATCTTTTCAGAAACTCTCTGATTGATTCGCTCTTTCCTTGTTTGACAAGAAACAAGGTTTCTTCCGTTTTCTTGACCCGTATCCCACTCTGGAATCGCCCTATGAATTGGCGCGCCAATTCGTCAAAGTTTACGATCCTTCCGAGGGGAGGTTAGAAAACCACTTTTGTGTCTGCTCAGTTAGAGATGAACCAAAAACCCCGCATAAAATTTCATCGAATTACTCGAAACCGCCATGGTCCGTTGGTAATAGCCGATGTGAGCCGTTGGATCTCCGGAGCCATCGAATGTTGAGAAGGTAGGAAAACGGAAGTTATGGGGAAACCTATATCCCGCAATTGGCTCAAGAAAGGGAGTCTTCCGAATGACCGAGTAAATATCCTCGATTATTTTTCCCTTAGCCAATCGCCCTAATTTCTCATTGATGTTGGCCAATTCTTGACCAACTGGGTCGGGTGATCTTCAAGCAATATGATCACGACCTCGATTAACACAATCATCCCGTGCTACTCGATCATCACGAACAACCCGTCCTTCCCGAGCATTCCTCTCGTCGCGAATCGCTAGATCATCACGAACGGTTCTTCCGACGGTGGGTGAGTGAGTTCTTACCCCCGTATCCAACCTTGTGTTTGAATCAGTTGTACTCTCTTGCGGTCTGTCAAACCGATCGTCTCGCCTCGGTTGATCATCGATCCTCCGAAGTCCTCGGTCTCCTTCCCAGAAATTCTGATCAATATTCCGGTCTTCAGCCAGTCTCGGTCACGTGGCAATGCACGTCTCCCCGAATCGCGCCGACCGGGCTCTTATGGTAAAACCACTCGCCCGGTGAGCATGCGGAGTGCTTGGCTCACCTCCAAGAGTTGAATCTTTACCTGATCCAATTGATCTTGGATTGTATCGGAGAGGAGGATTACGTCCTCCCCGGCCACCATCCACCTCGATAGGATTTTGGCTTTCCCGGGGAATATCTCGGATTATTCACCCCGTGGATCCGAACACCGGAATTGTGTTGTGCAGCGGCTACTGATCTAGTCACCATGGCTTTTCAAGTCGTTTCCCACAGACGGCGCCAATTGATGCGTCCAAAATCTGCTCAGCCCTTGGATCTCCGGGTGATGTCCTGCAAAACGAAAGCGTCAGATGTGGCCCGACCGCTGGGGTCGGGAGTCCACCTCCGAAGGCTAAGTCAGTTGATGAACTTAATCACAAACGGCTCGCTAGAAGCGCAGAGCTAAGGAATGAAGAACGGGAAAGGTGATCTAGATAGCGGATCGCCGATAGTTTAGGTCTATCAAGCATGTATCTGAACCTGAGTCTCAGATAGTATTCTTTTCGATCCCCTCACCTTGTATGGTAGTGAGGTTTATATAGAGTGTACCTTCGAATCTCCTTCGTTGGATGCACTTGAGCCTTCTTCGGGTAGTCGTTGGATCTTATCAGTGAGATCCGTTGAGCAATAGACTTCTACTTGTTTGGGCTAGTAGAGGACTCCTGAGATAACCTTTAGGTTATCTGATGTTTATCCCTTCGATAATGATTATCCGCAGCCGTCAATTCGAGTCTGCCATCATTAGGGTGATTACCCCAAAGGGGGGGGGGGGGGGGGGGGGGCGGGGGGGGGGGGGGGGGGCCCTAATCCATAAATAGGATTAGGGGCGGCTGGCGCCCGAAAAAGCCTCCCCCCTCGTGAGCCCCCCCCCGCTGCGGCGGGGGGGTGGGGGGGGGCGGGGTGTCCGCCGGCGGGGGGGGGGGGGGGGGGGGGGGGGGGGGGACGGGGGGGGCCCAAACCCAACCGTCGGTGAGGGAAAGGAGGGGGGTGGGAGGGGGGGGGGGGGGCCATTTGATCCTAGATCTCTACTGCCAATACTTTCCTCCACTGCTAACAAATCTGCTATATGTTTGACTAACTCAGCCTCTTGATTGTGAATGGTTCTGAAGGAGGTTGTTGTTGGACTCTTTCCAGTTGATGTTGGAGCCTACAAATCTCTTTTGGACCTACTTGAAATGTTCTCTTACTCCAATTCCTCAATGTGTTTGTGCAGTTTTTGATATTCTGCTGTAGTCTGTACAAGTGAGATCCCTGACTCTAAACTACCCACCTTTGATTAATCTTTCACCCAGTTCTAGATGGTCTTCCCACTTTGTCTCATAATGGAATCTAGTAGTTCTTCTCTTGGATGCTTCTAGCGTAACCTCCACAGGTGTATATCTGATCCTGACATTGCATGCCTATGGGAATGGATGCCGTTGAACTGTTGGTGGGGATTTGTGTTGCAAAAGACCCTATCAATGCTCTCTTTTATCAATGCCAGATCCCTTCTTTTGTTTGACCAAGAGAATTTGGGACCTATGAAAGAAACTTCATGGAGACACAGCTAGTGATAGCATCTTTACTTCTATTCGTTTGAGCAATAGACTTTGGTCTTTCTCCAATTTTCTCCACCCTATGCAGCGAGCTTCAGGCCTTCTAGCACTTAGGATTAGCAATAAACAAGCACCGAGTAAGAGTAAGCCATGCTAATCCAATGAGGATCAAAACTTGTGAGAAAATATTGTTAGAAGAAAGAAACCAATCAAGCATAAGTAAAAGGAAATTGGGGGAAAAAACGTGGACAAACTATTAGCAAAACAATAAAAAAACTACAAAGTAGGCTATTTTATTAATAAAAGTGGAAAGTGGGAGAAGTTGCATTGAGAACAACACAAATGAAGAAGATGAAACTTTAAGTATTGAAAATACTAAAACTAGGCTGTAACAAATGGTGAATAATTTAATGTTAATTAGAGTTTGACGATCATTTTTTTCTATGGAAACACTTCAATAAATTAAATATCTATTATCATGCCCCAGTTTCCTAGACCTAGTGGGGCCTATGACACTATAGTCTAACTAGACACATGCATGTAGTCCATTGTCTTCTTATTAAACTTTTTCTTTTATAATATATGGACGCTTACATTAAGGGGTTTATAAATAAAACATTTTCTTTATTCATCAAATCAAAAGATTCCTAATAACAGACCTAATATGGAGAAATTATGATCAGACCGGGTTCATACCTGGTTCGACCCTTGACCCCGGTCGAGACAGAGGGAACCGACTCGCTCCAGAGAGAACCGGATCCATAAGATGGCTTGTTAAAGAAGAAAACTTATTCAGCTACAAGCGCGCCTTAATCCTACTTATGGATTAGGGTAATTACCCTAATGATGGCAGACTCGAATTGACGGTTGCGGCTAATCATTATCGAAGGGATAATCATCGCATAACCTAAAGGGTTATCTCAGGAGTCCTCTACTAGTCCAAACTAGTAGAAGTCTATTGCTCAACGGATCTAACCGTTAAGATCCAACCACTACCCAAAGAAGGCTCAAGTGCATCCAACGAAGGAGATTCGAAGGTACACTCTGTATAAACCTCACTAACATACGAGGTGAGGGGATTGAAAAAAGACACAGTCTGAGACTCAGGTTCAGATACATACTGATAGACTTAAACTATCAGCGGTTTACGATCTAGATCACCTTTCCCAGTTCTTCATTCCTTAGCTCTATGCTTCTAACAGAGCCGTTTGTGATTAAGTTCATCAACTGACTTAGCCTTTGGAGGTGGATTCCCGACCCCAACGGTCGGGCCACATTTGACGCTTTCGTTTTGCAGGTCATCACGAGGAGATCTAAGGGCTGAGCAGATTTTGGACGCATCATTTGGCGCCGTCTGTGGGAAACGACTTGAAAAGCCATGGTGACTAGATCAGCAGCCGCTGTTCAGCGCAATTCCGGTGTTCAGATCCCTGGAGCGAATAATCCAGATATTCCCCAGGGAAGCCAAAATCCTATCGAGGTAGATGATGGTCAGAGAGGACGTGATCTTCCTGATACATTCCAAGATCAATTGGATCAGGTAAAGATTCAACTTTTGGATGTGAGCCAAGCACTCCGTCTGCTCACCAGACGAGTGGTTTTACCACAAGAACCTGATCAACGCGATTCAGGGAGACGTGCGTTACCACGTGATCAAAGATTGGCTGAAGACCGGAATATCGGTCAGAATTTTCGTGAAGGAGACCGAGGACCTAGGAGGATTGACGATCGACCTAGGCGAGACAATCGGTTCGACAGACCGCAATAGAGTACAACTGATTCAAATACAAGGTTGGATACAGGGGGTAAGAACTCACTCACCAACTGTCAGAAGAACCGTTCCCGATGATCGAGCAGTTCACGACGAGAGGAATGTTCGGGAAGGACGGGCTGTTCGTGATGATCGGATAGCATGGGATGACCGTGTTAATCGAGGTCGTGATCATATTGCTGAAGATCACCCGACCCAGATTGGTCAGGAGTTGGCCAACATCAATGAGAAATTAGGGCAGTTGGCTAAGGGCAGGATAGTTGAGGATATTTACTCAGTCATTCGGAAGACCCCCTTTGCCGAGCCAATTGTGGGATATCAGTTTCCCCATAACTTCTGTTTGCCTACCTTTTCTACATTCGATGGCTCCGGAGATCCAACAGCTCACATTGGCTATTACCAACAGACCATGGCAGTTTCAGGTAATTCTTATGAAATTTTATGCAAGGTTTTTGGTTCATCTCTAACTGGAGCAGCACAAAAGTGGTTTTCGAACCTCCCCTCTGGAAGGATCGTAAACTTTGAAGAATTGGCGCGCAAATTCATAGGGCGATTCCAGAGTGGAATACAGGTCAAGAAAATGGAAGAAACCTTGTTTACTGTCAGACAAGGAAAGAACGAATCAATCAGAGAGTTTCTAAAAAGATTCAACAAAGTAACGATGGAGATAGAAAATTTGGATGAGCAAGTAGCCAAAACTGCTCTACTCACGGGACTCACTAATCGGAAACTCCTGGAGTTATTACTACAGGATATGCCTGCGACTTATGCTGAGTTGGTACAGAGATGCCAGAGTAGGCTGAAGTCATGGAGATTCTAGACGCGCGCCAGGGAGATAATAAAGTCTCCAATAAGGAACAAAAGGCTCCTGATCAGAAGCAGAAGCCAAAGAAAAATGTCCGTGATCGGGTTGGAAAATCTCAAGCTTGGCGCCAGAGGTCTCCCGGTAAAAGTGAGTATACTCCATTGAATGTTCCTCGGGCTGATATTTTAAATATCATCAAAAGAAAAAATATCTTGAAGTGGCTGCCTAAAATTCTTTTGAAACCCGGAGAGCAGCAGGATCGAGAAAAGTATTGCCGATTCCACAAGGACTATGGTCATTATACAAATGACTGTCGTCATCTGAAAGCAGATATTGAGAGATTAATATCTCAGGGACATTTGTCCAGTTTTGTTAATAGAAGGAGGGAGGAGCCACGTGAGCCACGCTCGGCTGCTCCTAAAAGGGATCGTTCGGTTAGTTCAGAACGATCAAGGGAGGCCCCAAAATCTAAGAAGGGCAAGGAGGTGATTGAAGCTACTCGGTCACCGATCCTTACCATCTTCGGGGGACCAGAGCCCGAATCACTCTGGAGTTTGAAAACAAAATCCAAATTTGTTGGAACCGGAGAGACGTAGAAGCAAAAAAAGCTGAATGGTGAAGATTCTATCACCTTTAGCGAGGAGGACGAAAGAGACGTTTGTTTACCTCATGATGATGCCATAGTCATCAAGGTAGAGATTGCACGTCGGGAAGTGCATAGAGTTTTGGTTGATACAGGGTCTGCAGCTGACCTAATTTCTTACGAAGTGTATCAAAAGTTGAAGGTGGATCAGGACTTGATGAAACCTTCATCCACACATCTATATGGTTTTGCAGGGTCATCTGCGGTGGCGGAAGGATCAGTCCAGTTGGACTTATCTATTGGAAGTTTTCCTAAGGAAACAACCGTCCGAATCAATTTTTTGGTGGTTCGAGAACTGCCAGCTTATAATATTATCCTCGGGCGACCATCTTTATCCAAGATAGGTGTTATCGTTTCGACAAAACACCTGAAGATAAAATTCCCGACTGATATGGGAATTGGTCAAGTCTCCTCTGACCAGAGGATCTCTCGGCAATGTTACGTTGCCTACTTAAAAGACAAGGAGGGCCCGAGGAAGGTAACTGCCCTACCTATAGAAGTTCCAGATGATCGGGAAGACGCAGAGATGCAAAGACCCGAACCAGTGGAGAAGCTGGAACAAATCCAGCTGTGTACCGAGGATGAGAAAAAGATTACTTATATCGGGTTTGAACAGCTGGAGGAATTTAAAGATAAGTTGAAGTTATTTCTTCAACAGAATAAAGACATATTTGCATGGTCTGCTGAAGACATGCTAGGAATCGATCGGGCTGTCGCAGAGCATAAACTCTAGATAGATCCTAAGGTGAAACCAGTGATACAGAAAAGGAGAAATTTCTCCATTGAAAAGTATGAAGCCGTTCGTAGCGAAGTTGAAAAACTCAAGAGTTCTGGTTTCATAGAACCAATTGAATGCCCAACTTGGTTGGCCAACGTGGTAATGGTAAAAAAGGCGAATGGAAAGTGGAGGATGTGTACAGACTACACAGATCTTAACAAGGCTTGCCCTAAAGATTGCTATCCGTTGCCTCGGATCGACCTCTTGATAGATGCGACTGCAGGATATGAAACTTTAAGTGTCATGGATGCCTACTCAGGGTATAATCAGAACCTTATGAACAAGGAGGATGAGAAGTTTACAGCTTTCATGACTGATCGTGAAAGCTATTATTATAAGGTCATGCCTTTTGGCCTGAAGAACGCAGGAGCAACATATCAGAGGGCCGTCAACAAGATTTTCAAAGAGCTGATAGGAAAGAATGTTGAAGCTTATGTTGACGACATGCTAGTGAAAAGCTTTACAAAAGCAAATCATATTGCAGATTTGACTAAGGTATTCTCAGTACTGCGAAAGTATAAAATGAAGCTGAACCCAGAAAAGTGAACCTTTGGAGTCTCCTCGGGCAAATTTTTGGGCTTCATGGTATCACAGAGAGGAATTGAGGCTAATTCTGCCAAAATACAAGCTCTAGTTGATATGGAGGCTCCCAAAACTGTTCGTGATGTGCAGTGTTTAACAGGGAGAGTTGCTGCTTTGAATCGATTCATCTCCAAGTCAGAAGAAAAAGGTTTGCCTTTCTTCAAGGCACTCAAAGACTTGAAGGGCAGCAAGGAAGCAAAATGGACCGAAGAGTGCCAGAAAGCTTTCGAGGAGTTAAAAGAAGCACTTGGGCAACCACCGATCTTGTCCAGACCAGAGAAGGGGGAAATATTACAGCTATATCTAGTGACGTCCCTTTCAGCGGTCAGTGCAGTACTTGTTCGTGAAAAAGATAAAAAACAGTGGCCGATTTACTATGTAAGCCACGTGTTGCTAGATGCGGAGACAAGATGTTCGTAGATTGAGAAGCAAGCTCTGGCTCTCATGATGGCCGCCAGGAAGCTAAGGCCATATTTTCAAGCTCATCCAATTAAGGTATTTACAACTTTTCCTCTTAGTAAAGTTCTTAATAAACCTGATTTGTCTGGAAGGATGGTGTCTTGGTCAGTTGAACTCAGCGAGTTCCAAGTGAGCTTTAAGCCCAGAACTGCAATCAAGGCTCAGGCATTAGCCGATTTTGTAGTAGAAACTACTGCACCGGTGGAATCCACCATCGAGAATCCTATTATACCAACCACTTGGGAGGTATATGTGGATGGTTCGAGTAATAAAGATGGAGCAGGAGCTGGAATTCTATTAAAAAGTCCAGCAAGATTTATTATTCGATATGCTTTGAGATTTGCATTTGAAGCAAGTAATAACGAAGCAGAATATGAAGCTCTGATAGCTGGACTTCGGTTGTCAAAAGCATTGTCTATTGCAGGTGTTACTATTTATAGTGACTCTCAACTTATAGTCAACCAAGTCTAGGGGGAGTATGGTATTAAAGAACCACGCTTGCAGAAATATCAAGAGATAGTGCAGGCATTTCAAAACCAATTTCGGAATTTAAAGATATCTCAGATTTCGAGGAATGAAAATTCAGTGGCAGATGAACTATCCCGACTAGCCAATGCCAAAGAAAAGAATCTAGACCCTTCGGTCTATATTGAAGAGATAACTTTCCCAAGTTATCATGAGAAAGAAATTTCTTATATTGAAGCAGAGCGTTGCTGTGGATGGATCTGATAATCGAATATCTGAGGGATGACAAATTACCTGAGGATCCGAAAGAGGCAAAGTTGATCAAGATACGATCAGCTAGATTTGTCATTCAGAATGGGAGACTATACAAAAGATCTTATTCTGGACCCCTTATGAGATGTATAGGCCCCGAAGGAGCAAAATCAGCTTTGGCTGAGGTTCATGAAGGAATTTGTGGAGCTCACATTGGTGGACGAGCCCTGGCTCACAAAATTCTAAGACTTGGGTTACATTGGCCTAAGGTCCAAGAGGCTGCTATGGAATATGTTCATCGGTGTGGTAACTGTCAAATTCATGCTACAGTATCAAAGCGCCCAGCTGAAACGATGACTTCAATTCTAGATCCCATTCCATTTGCGATGTGGGGAATTGATATCATGGGCAAATTCACCAAGGCGTCAGACGGACGGGAATATCTGATAGTAGCAATTGATTACTTCACGAAATGGGTTGAAGCCAGTGCACTGGCAGCAATTTCTGAGAAAAAAGTGGAGGAATTCGTGCTTGAGTCAATCATATACCGCTTTGGGATTCCAAAGATTATCGTCACTGACCATGGTACTCAGTTCGACTGTCCGCAATTTGAGCAATTTTGCGGAACATATATGATCTAGCATCGTATGTCCTCAGTGGCATACCCCTAGAGCAATGGACAGGTAGAGGTTACTAACCGAACGCTACTGGAAGGAATAAAGAGAAGACTTGAAGCTGACAAAGCTTCTTGGGTAGAAGAACTTTATAATGTACTATGGACCTATAGAACTACGGTTCGAACACCCACAGGAGAAACTCCATTCAGGTTGGCATATGGATCCGAAGCATTGGCACCAGTGGAGATAATGGCGGGGACATTACGGGATCGTGAGTTCGAGGAAAAAGCAAATGAACAAGGACTGATTGATAGTCTTGATTTGTTGGACGAAGTTCGGGCAAAGGCAATAGCACGAACTCAACATTATCAAAGAAGGATAGCGTCTCATTATAATACTCGAGTGAAGAATCGTCGGTACTTAGCCGGGGATTTGGTGTTGAGAAACACCCTAGCTTCTGACCCGCGTCACCAAAGAAAATTGGACCCTTCCTTTGAAGGACCTTATATGATTGTAAAACCAGTTGGCTCAGGAGCTTACAGGCTAAAGAACATCAACACCCAGAAAGAGTTGGATCGGTCGTGGAATGCTAGGCATCTCAAAAAGTTTTATCCTTGATGATGATTTCAATTTTGTTCGCGATGTAATCATTTTCAACTCAATCAATGCAATTTTTGGCTTTCAACAAACTATCTTTTGATTGGGGGGCATCATACAACACATTCAAGAACAAGATCCAACTAAAAGGCATCGGTTTAAAACCCGAGTGAGTTCCCTCTCAGACTTATTGTATTTCTCAGGAAATCCTTAAGTAAAGGCATCGGTTTAAAACCCGAGTGAGTTCCTTCTCAGACTTATTGTATTTCTCTGGAAATCCTTAAGTAAAGGCATCGGTTTAAAACCCGAGTGAGTTCCTTCTCAGACTTATTGTATTTCTCCAGAGATTTTGAAGTAAAGGCATTGTTTCAAACAACTAAGACCTAATTCAACAGCGATTCAAGTGGCTAGCAAAGTTCAAGATGAAGTTAATTTCTTATTTCTTCAAAAGATCGAAAGAGGCCAGTATCAAAACAATTACAAGAGCTGGATACAATCTTCAGTCAAAAAAGAAAGTCATCATTAGTGACTGTTAAGAAGTTATACAAGATCGACACAACTTTGCTAGAACAAACATATGAGTCAACCATTGGTGTAGATTCAAGGAAAAGAAGAGGAGAAATGAGGATTACAAAAAATGTTTCGGTATGCATAAGATCCTCCGCAATTTCATACTCTTTGTCCAGCTTGTAGGAGAAGTATGGTCCTCGACCAAACTTGCATTCAAGACGAGCTCATCATAATTGACTTCTTCCAGGGGAGAATAAACAGGAGAATCTTCTAGATAATGCATAATATCTGGATCGGAAGGTGGAGGATCAACCTTATCTTTGGTCCAGTCGGGAGGAGGAAGACCCAGATCGGTAAATACTTTAGGATGGCAAATAGCACTGTAGGGAGTCGTATCAAAATGAGGATCCTTCCTTAATATTGATTCCCATACTTCGTTCTCACCATCCCGGTAAGCCTGCAAGTTATAAGCATTCAGCAAATCAACAAAGGGCTTACTGTGTAAATACTTGAAGACGCAAGCTCTACGAACATCAATTGGAAGGGATTCGGGCAAAGGAACGACAGCTTGCCTTTGGGGTAACGTTTCAGATCCTTTGGCTCCTGACTTTCCAACTGCTCGCTCCAATTGCCGGATCTTCTCCCTGGCATCATCCAAGTCTGACTGAAGACGACCGATCATCGAATTCTTTTCTCCTACAACCTCCCATGCTAGTTTCCGAAGGCGAGCAATCTCAGCATCTTTAGCTTCAGAGATTTCCCGAAGCCTGGAAACTTCATTGCTCAACCTATTGAGCCTAGAGGCTGCTTCCACTTGATGGTGGAAGTTACCAGTAAGACTCCTGCAAATAACTTCCGAGTTAAAAAGGAGCAGAAGAGTAATTTTTCAGAATCAAAAGATAATGAAGAAAGACTTACATCACCGGTGACTTCATAAAAACTTCATCTGAGAGTTTGGAAAGCACTGCGCTCTCAGAAGTCATTCGAGCAGCAGTGCACCATTCCGACGCTCTGTCAAACTCGTTTGACACTAATTCGGGCGAAGGATGAGAAGGATGAGCTGCATCACCTGTCACCTGACGGCGCTTCCGGTGGCAAAATCCTCCAACTGGGGGGGGGGGGGGGGGGGCGGGGCCCCCCCCCCCCGGGGGGGGGGGGCGGCCCCCCCCCCAAAGGAGGGGGGGGGGGGGCCCAACAAGCGGGGGAAAAGGGAGGGGGGGCGGGGCCCCCGCCCCGCCCCCGCCCCCCCCGCCCCCAGGGCGGCGGCCGCCCGCGCCCCGGGCGCCGCCGGGGGGGGGGCCCCGGGGGCGGGGGCGGGGGGGCCGCCCCGCCGGCGGGCCCAAGGGTGGGAAAGGGCCCCCCCCCCCCCCCAAGCCCGGGAGGGGGGGGGAGGGGGGAGGGGGGGGAGAGGAGGAAGGGGGGGGGGGGCCGGCGCGGGGCGGGGGGGGTGGTGTCTGGCTTTGAATCCATGAAGGTTGATGATGAGGTTCTATTTATGGAAACAGAATCCCGATGAAGATCTAATTAGTTGATGGACTTGGAGTGCTCTCTATCTTGGTTTGAAGGCATTTCTACCTACTAGGTAAGTCACTTGACTTGTGTACAAAACCCCTTTAGGTTTGGATTTGATCTCGGGCCTTCAATTCCCCGTTTTGGCCTTGTCGTCGCATTGGTCGATCGATTGGTCGATCGGGCCGATCGACCAATCCACTCGACCAATGGGTGTCTGTCTTTGGCAATTAGGTTGATTCTTGCTCTATTTAAGTCTAACCTCGAGTCCACTTCGTATTTGCTGCCTCCAAACCCTCCTGGAACGAACCAAAGACCTCTCGCAAGTCATCTCTCTTGCATCCTTGGAGTTTTCTTGGCGGATCTTCGTCGGAACTCTTCTTTTTGCATCAAAAGGTATGTCTACTCTCTCTTCTTCTCCTACATCTTTGTTTTTCTTTCCTTTTTGAGTTGAGACAGTGGAAGAGATGCTGCATCCTCTGTTGCAAACATCTCTGAACATGTTCTCATGATCATCCTAAGGATTTAAGGCTAGAACAATGATCTTAACCATGATCATTGCAAGCTTTTGAAGGATTCATGATCAAACCATGATTTGATCTCTCGTTAATTTCCTAATCTGAATTCTGATCTCTTTGGATCTTCTTTCATTGATCATGTTAGTGGTTAATGGTTGTGTTTTCTTTCTATGATCCATAATCCATAGAATTCTAGTTGTTCTCTTCTACCTTACTATGTGTTCTTCATGATGCATGATAGTACATATATGGTAGGTTTTATTTCCTTATTTAGATTTATGCTTCTAAGCCTTATTCCATGAAGACCTATGCATGTTTTCATGTTTTCATTACCAAAAGCAATGATCCATCCTCCTATAGTTCTTATCTTTGTTTTCTATTTCAAAATTCATCAAGATCCATGTTTGATTTATTTATGGTAACTTTTTGTTTCCTAATTTGGATCTTGATACCTTGATTTGATTAGTGTTTTGAGGTCCCCTATATGTTAGAATACTACTGATGTAGTCTACCCCTTGATTAGTACCCTTTTGAACCACCAAATTCGGATTTCATATCTCAAAACTCTGATTTTCTAAGTTATCGTCCGCATTGGTCGACTGATTGGTCGATCGGACCACTCGACCAATCCACTCGACCAATGAGTACAAGCAACTCCAGAATTGGTCTGTTTCGGATGTTTTGATATATATTCTGTTAGGGATCTTTCCTAATATGTTGTATATACTTGTTTAGGACCTTCTTCTCAAGTTTGCCAAGATCTTACTTGATTTCTTAGGATCCTTTTGCGAGTTATAAAAGGTAAGGATGGTTATTTCCTTAATTACATAGATAGCATGAATCTAGTTTCTATATTTGAATATCATTAATATGTTTCCTAAATTAGATTCTTACAATGATGTACTACTGTTGCATAACTTTGATTACAGTAGCATTACTTATTCATATTGAATTGATCCATGAATGATTTACTTACCAATGTTATACAAGTGATTGTTATACTGATTTCTTTCCATATATGGAGTTACCATATATGTGATGATATGAATTGATGCATGTGTATGCTTACGTATGGTTTGGAAAGGAGAGGTGTCCTTTGACACTTCTGTCCTTGGACTACTACGGGAATATTATGGGATATTTCCGGAGATGCCCTCTCGGACACCTTCCTAAACCGTTGGATGACATATATAGGATTGTCTAGTAGTGTTTGGCTAGGATGTCCTGTTATGTCGACCCTAATCGGAGGGGTATTGAGACCGAACGACCCGTGGTAGCAATGGGGATTCATGGGCGCTCAAGACCGGTAACCAACCCGTGAGAGGACAGGAATCACATTGTGGGGGCCATTTATTGGAGGGTTGCATATGGATAGACTTGGGCTCACGGGCGCTTAAGACCGGTAACCAACCCGTGAGAGGACGTGAGAGCTTCCCGTTTACCATATGTGGATAACCAATAGGGTTGATGAGTCCGTAGTCCGAGTTGGTCGGTGCCATAGGATACGCCGACTCTAGTGTGAAGGATACCGGAAAGGATCGTCGGGGACGAGGAATGGAAGTATCTGGATCTGACTTGATGTAACCAAGTAGAAGACTTGCATTTGGCTAGGTATTACCCCCGACATGCGCCAAGCACTTATACCAAATGGTTGTGAGAGAGTGTGTTGACTTAACCCCCGCCAAGGTTTGTCCTGAGGGATGAAGGACCCATTACCAATCGGCTGCTCAAGACCGGTGAAATGATCCGTGAGAGAATCCAAGATATCTTAAATGGTTGAGGATGTGAGTGGACTTTCCTAAAGAAGTACGGTGCTATGACTTAAAGCATGTCCGCTAATAGAGACCAAGCATACTTAGAGTTAGATTCATTCATTCATTGTTTGTCTCATATCATATTGCATTTATGATTGTTCTGCAATCCCGCCATTTATGTTATTATGGATTTTAATCGCTTCTTATCGAGTTTCTTTGAAACTCATTCCTTTGTTGTACAATGTTGTTAGACTATCCCTGCAGTACCGAGTACTATGACGGTCCCTATGAGGAAGCGCAAGGCGAAGAGACATATCTCCGGGAAGGTGATTGCGGTTACCACAATTACTCGAAGATCCCACGGGTGGTTATGCTCCGTACGATGCTTAGTCCGACCATTGAGTGGAAGCGTCCTTGTGCTATCTATGAGATCTACACCTACAAGGATGTCGTCTACAAAGTGGAGAATAATTTAGTTACCCAATGTACTTGCTACGGGATTAGATTTTATCTAGTTTATTCTTTAGAGCTACTTTTCCGCTGGATGTAAAGTGGGATTTTTGCTTCACTTTACTTATCCGTTTGACACTCGATTATATCTATTATTCCGTTTCGTTTATGATTCATTCTTTTATTTTTGGGTTTGTTTTTTTTTTCCCCCCTCTTTTTTTTGTTGGGGGTTTGTTTGTTTTTTTTTTTGGGGGGGGGGGGGCCCCCTGGTGGCGGTGTGGGGGGGGGGGGGCCCCCCGGGGGGGGGGGGGGGGGGGGGGGGGGGGGGGGGGGGGGGGGGGGTTGGGGGGGGGGGGGGGGGGGGGGGGGGGGGGGGGGGGGGGGGGGGGGGGGGGGGGGGGGGGGGGGGGGGGGGGGGAAGAAGAAAAGAAGAGTAAGGTTGGTTGTTGGGGGGGGGGGATTCACTAGCCGAGACCACCTCACTGGCCCCAACCACCGTCGACGGAACGATTTTCTTGCTAGACTTCGCTCTGATAAAGTTAGGGTTGATCTTGGGAGCCACTATGCAAACAGAAAAGCCGTATCAGTACAGAAATCCAACGACGAAAAAAAAAAAAAAAAAAAAAAAAAAGGGAAAACCCTAGTTCTCTATCACTTCTGACAAACCCGATTAACTAAACCCCAAGTATTACTACTATGCAGTTTACTCGGGGGGGAAGTGGGGAAAGAGATGAGTAATCAAAAACAAAAACTCACTTGTTCAGAAGTTGATAGAGCTATTGTTGGAGTACGAGGAATACGGGAGCAGGCAGAAGGACGGAATGTCGCTTTAGCACTTTAGCAAATCTAACTTGCAGATAGCAGGATAGATGGAGAGTACCCACGAAGGCTTTAAATAGCCTCAGGTATTAAGACGACGGTTGAAAGCTAAGGACAACCAACGACCCAGATCGAAATGACGCTTCGAAATTCGCAGAAAGCAAGATCAACGGTCGGAGGGATGCCACATGGAAACATGTGGAAGCGAGCACCCGATGCAGAGATACCTCCAATCGTCGCACCGCCATTATAATAATGGGTGTATTTCCGATTCATTGGAAGCAGTGAATGGTATACCAAAGCAAGAAAACGTTTGGACTTCGCAGAAGGGAAACGTGTGGACTTTACAATAAATGAAGTAGTGGGGAAGATTAATGCATCTTTCCAAAACGCATCTTCGCAACATTTCTACAAGAATATTATTTGTCGAGGAATGAAAAGTTAAGTGATAAGTTTTATCATTTACACTTCGATATTCAAGACAGGAGTTCAGCAGGAAACAGGGAAATGGAAGGGCCAAACATGAAAAAGAAATGTCTATTCATTAATAAGGAGGTCAATCTTTCCAAAAAAAAAAAGATAACTCCCTAAGCCTCTTCTTCATCGTTGCCCGAGGGACCCTAAACGGGAGGACTTTTCTCAAAAGAGCCTTCCTCAAGAATGACATTGACTGAGTCCTCTATAGCAGCAGCTTGAGACTCAGCTTGTGATTTCTCCTCTGGAAGCGCCGGCTCGTCAGCCAGGTATGCCTCATATTGAGGGTCACTGGAAAAGGATCATTTTCTTCCCGAGCTCAGTCTGGGAGATCCATGCCAACTTTCTCGAAGACCTCTTTATGGCACACCTCACTGAAGGAAGCAGTATCGAGGTTAGGGATTGATGCGAGAATTCGCTCCCAAACGTCGTTCTGCCCCAAGCGATAAGCTTGAATGTTGTATGCCCCTAGCAGCTCGGAGAAAGGCACGCTGTTCAGGTATTTCCGAACACACTCCTTCCGAAGCTCTAGCTTTATATGCTCGGGCTTGCTAGGGATCACCAACTTCAGATATTTTTCGTTCTCCCTACATTGGAATTCAAGCCTGTCACCGAACAACGTGGCAGCTTCCTTTTGCTTCCTGGCCTTGCGCTCGGCAGCAGCAGCCCGAGCCTTCGAAGCATTGAGGGCCTCCTTGAGGGAGATCACTTCTTCCTCATGCTTTTTCTGCAGCTCCTTAGCAGCTGCAGTCAACCGGTCTATCTTAGAATTGGCCTTGGCCAAATTCTCTTCACAAGTTTGCAACAAGGAGCTGTTGCAGCCAACCCGGCTCAATGCTTCCATGTGTTGATAGAAGCTCAACACGGCATTCCTGGGAAGGCGGAAAATATCAGAAGAAGTCATAAGAAATTATGAAAAAATAAGTCAGCAAGAAGATCGGTACCTTGTGGATTGACTAACAAGGGCAACGTCATCCAGTTTTTCAAATTCCTGGCGATCAGAAGGAATAAGACTGAGGGAGCTCCACTCAGCAGCTTTCTCAGGGTCCCGAGTCACCCTGTCGGTCAACTTCAGGGTCCACTGGGGGGTGAAGACCTCCTCACAATCCGTTGAAGCTTTGGATTTTTTATGGGAGGAAGCATCAATTGTATCATGCCTCCTTTTGGTTCGGGCGGAGGAGGAGACATTGGACCTCTCCACCATTGGCTTCTTCCCTTTACCCGAAGCATCAGCCATGGGCTTGATATTCCTGATACCCCTATAGGAGGGGTCGGGAGAGGGAACAGAAGCCTCTTGATCTACGGTCAAGGCTCTGGGTGATCGTTGCTCGGCTGTCGCAACGGCCCTAGCGGCCTTCACTCGCAGGTTCTCGGGGTTCATTCTTGGAGGCATAGCAAAGAAGAACAAGAGTCAGAATTAAGACATATCACTTCAGTAAAATTAAAGGATGATGGTTAGAAGCTCACAATGAGCCAAGCCCCAGTACTGAAGAATGGAGTTATACTCCACCTCAAGTCCATGTATCTCTTGATACCATGGAATGGATTTGATCTTCCTGACGGCCGCCTCGTCTTCTTTGGATAAGGGGAGGCCTCGGTTATTCTCGGAAGAAGAAGTACAACGCCTCCAGGCGGTTGGTAAGTTAAGATCCGATGGAGGCGCTCGACAGAAAAAGTATCGTTTGCGCCATCTTTTGTGGTTAGAAGGGCAAGTTCCTTTGGCAAAGATGCTGCCCCTCCAATCAAGTTCAGCCTTATTGCGTTTGGACAGAAAAACCCATCCGGGAGGATGGGAGATATAAAGAACATGAAAATGTACAAAGAGAGAAAGAGATGGTGTAATGCCAAGTTCAAAACACAAACCCAAGAAGTCGACGATGAGACGCTAGCTATTGGGAAGGAGCATTCCGGGACAAATGTCCCAATGATTCAGAACTGCGGAGAACAAAGGATTAAAAAAGGGAAAGCGAACCCCGCTTTCCAGTGCATCTATGTACAGAGAAAATTCACCCGAAAGGTTTGAATCAACCCTCTCATCAGAAAGGGAGCCCTCACAAATAACATCAGAGTGCGGAAAGGATTTCATTAGTATAAACAATCAAGTGTAAAATGGAGGGAGGAAACCCGTCCTATAATATTAGCGGAAGATGAAACGACTAAAAGTAAAGGTTACAACCGATTCACCAAATAACAAGTGAAACAACTAAGCTATAGTCCCGACAATTCAAATAAAAGGATAAAAAGGGAATGAGGCGACATCCCATCCCTAACACACAATATAAAACTGAACTGCTACAAAAAGTCCCGATCTCGGTCTACTCGTCTTTATCAACTGGTTCATCGCCACAAGTATGATACAAGTCTTCAACTCGGCCTCCAGAGGGTTGACTGCTACAGTCAACAGTGGTAGTACCTGTAGAAAAGTCTAACAAAATATGTTGCAAAAAGGAGTGAGTTCAAAAGAACTCAGCAAGGTAGTCATCCCATAAAATATAAACCATATGATACAAGCCATAACATGATGCAATATGATATAGAACACATGATGCAAGTATGGTTCTAACTCTATGAATGCTGGTCTCCAAGGTAGACATGCTTTAAGTCATAGCACCATACTTCTCTGGGTTGTCTGTCACTCTCCCGTTCCATATCTTGGGAATGCCCGGGGAATATCGGTAAAGTCCTCAAAAAAACCATGGTTGGGGATTTAGTCACCACTCTCTCACATCACCATTTGGTATAAGTATTGGTGCATGTCACAGTAAAGCCCCCAATGCAAGTCATCTACTCAGTCATATCAACTTAGATCCAGATACGTCCATTCCTCGCCCCCGGCGATCCTTTCCGGTATCCGTCTCACTAGAGTCAGCGTAATCCAAGATTACGGACTCATCAACCCTATTGGTCATCCACAAATAGTAAACGGGAAGCTCTCACGTCCTCTCACGCGTTGGTTACCGCTCTTGAGCGCCCGTGAGCCCAAGTCTATCCATTTGCAACCCTACCAATAAATGGTTCCCACAATGAGATTTATGACCTCTCACGGGTTGGTTACCGGTCTTGAGTGCCCACAAATCCCCACTGCTACCACGAGTCGTTCGGTCTCAATGCCCTTCCAATTCGGGTCTGATATGACAGGGACATCCTAGCCAAACCACTAGACAATCCTATGTATGTCATCCAATAACCCGGGAAAGAGTCGATAGGCACCTTCGGAGAACATCCCATACTATTCCCTCCGGTGCCCAAGGACAGAAGCGTCAATAGGATACTCCCCAATCCCAAGTTATACATAGGCAATCGCATATTCAAGTTCATCACTTCTCATGCATCCAATACATCTTCATAATACAAGTTAAATCATGATATTGAAATGAATCATCATGGACATAAGTAAACAAGAATAGTAATGTAACATGACAAGAGTATAAAGATTTCAATACTACTGTTCTAACACATATTTCACAGTCTTATAACGATTAAAATAAATCAAGAGATTCTATTCATAAATAAGAACATAAATCATAAGTTGATGATCTATATGTTTATGGAGATAATCATCCTTACCTTAGGTTGAGTTGATGATGAATTGAGAGTACCAAGAAATAGTCCAAAATAATTGTTAAGGCCATAAACAAACATCAATAATAAGTTAGAGAAGGAATCGGGAAGATTGGATGTCAATTGGATCAAAACTGGCCAAGGTTGCTGTCAGCAACAACTTTGGTCGATGGTCTTGGTCGATGGTATTGACCAAAAGGATCGACCAAAATTGTCTTCGGGACAGAATAGTGGATTTTGGGGATTTTGGTCCGAAATGGGTCTTCCGGGGTTCGGATCGATCTGAAACTTGGAGGGATGATTAATAACAATGTAAGAACACTACCTAGCAAGTATTATCATAATCCAATGGTCCAAATGAAAACCCCCAAATTGAGGTCCTATGTTCTAAAGACAAGAATCCTAGCATTCATGAGAAATTGATGTAATTGAAAGGGAAGCTAGAGAATTAGTTGGGGAATAGGTTAGGAACATGATTACAATCATTTGCAAGCCAGAGATTAGACTAATCATACTCCACATCTTAGTTTAGTATAAGAAATCAAGTTGTTAAGCAAGGAATCATGGTAATGTATATGTAAGGATTAAGATGCAAGTGAAGCATAGCAAGAATGAAGGAAAAGCAAGTATAAATGGGAAGAGACGTCCATGGCAAGGTGTTTGCAAGGTTGCAGCACCTTGGCCATGGTCTCATCAGTAAAAGAAGAAGGGAAGTGAGTAGAATAGAGAGCAAGAGAGAGAATCATACCTTAGAAGATGGTAGTTGGAGAAGAGAGACAAGGATTCTTGTAGAAGGTCATCACCCAAGCTAAGGAGGAGCATAAGAGGAGCCTTCCCATGTTCTCAGGTGTTGAAATGAGTAAAATATCGTTCTAGGTTCGAGGTTTCACTTAAATAGAAGAAGGAATATCCAAAAAGCATCTTTTTCTCGATTCTGGGCAACTTTGGTTGATGGTCCTTGGTCGATGGTATCCACCAAAAGGATCGACCAAAACAGCTAACAGGTTTCAGCAGAAAATCTAGAAATAGTTCAGCAACTTCAAACAGGGATTCGGAGGGCTATACAAGGTCAAATTGAGTGAGGTTTTCTCCTACAAGTCCATCAAGAAGTTTAGTTTCCATAAATACCTTTGGCTCAGTCATGAGAGTTCATTAGGTCCACCAACTAAGCTCACCTTCTTTGATGCGCAAGCGGGATTTGCCAAACATAGTTCAGCAACTTCAGACAAGGATTTGGAGGGCTATATGGGGTCAAATTGAGTGAGGTTTTCTCCTAAAAGTCCATCAAGAAGTATAGTTTCAGAAAATATATTCGGATTGGGCACAGGAGTTCATTTGGTATTTCAACTAATTCACCCCTTTTCGGTGCGCAGATTCAAAACTAACACTGACAATGCTCTCAAGTTAGGGGCATCATCGTCAATGTCCAAGGGCTTGGGTTCCGACACCAAAACATCAACCAAAAGGGTCCATAAGTCTCATTTCCCCCACTTTGGGTTTTCGGACCTGCAGACATAATAGGTCTCGGGCCAGGCCAAGGTAGGATAAGGCCAAAAATTACAAATCTACCCTAAGGGAAAGGTCTGACATGGCTTCCTAAGGTTTTCAAAGACAATAATATTGAAATTAAAGTCCAAATTTAAGGTCTAATATCAAACAAGTCTTTCTTTATCCCAAAATAAAAAGGGTGTCCAGGCTAGGTTTGGGCTGGATGTTACATTCTCCCACCCTTAAAATAATTTCGTCCTCGAAATTGGGAGAGTACTAGGCTTCTAAAGAGATGGAGGACATTGCTTTTATCTTGACTTTCTTCTCCCAAAATCTTCGTAAAAAAATTAACAATAAATCCTTTGTAAGAAAACGAGAAATAAATCTAACATGCTTTGAAATCAAATCGAAAATATGATCATGGCTTCAAGAAGACTTCACAAGGATCATGGAAAAGATCAATATGAAGATTATAAAACCATAAGAATGACAGGAGATTGTAGAAGAGATGGTTGCAAGGATGCAGCATCTTCTTCTAAATCTCAATCACAAAGAATAAAGCATAGTAAGAGTAGATCAATACAATACAAGAGAGATTATTAACCTTTGATTGAGGAACAGGAGGTGAAAAGCTTGAAGTCTTGAAACAATTAGAAGGGATAATTTATCATGAAGATCATACTTGATTTCTCTTCGAAATCATCATGTGGAGAGTTCACAAGGTTATAGGGTGTATGGAGGTCTACTCTACAACAGCAGGGGTAGAAGGATCATTATAGAGTGCATGGAGATCCTCTATACAATAGCATGTATAGAAAATCAATCATGGGAATGACTTAGGACCAGCCTCCTATCAAAGGGAATAGAAGGCACAAGAAGAAATCGTAGGGAAAATAGATTAGCTTCGGGGTAAACTTCTACCAAATGAAACTAGGCAACTCATACGACAGAGAATAAATTGAACAATGTATAAGGTAGGTATGGATTTGGCACAGTAGCGAGGTTAGGATTAGGCGGGATTTCACATTCTCCCCCCCTTAAAATAATTTCGTCCTCGAAATTGAAAGCATACCTAGACTTCCAATAAGATGAGGAAACTTTTTCAGGGGTGTGATTGTTCCACCAAATCTTTACCAAGGGAAAGGAAAGTACAACGAGAAATAAGTCTAATAGGTAAAGAAGCATGGACTCTTGGCTGACTTCTCAAATAGTCAAGAGGAATTCAAACATTACTCACAGATATTTCATAAGGACTAGGCAGATTCATATAGCAAGAATAAATCAAAATAACGCATATGGCCTTTATGCAATGAATCAGTAAGGATTAAATCAAGCAACACATATGATATGTACGTAATGCATAAGTAAAGAATAAATCGGAACAATGCCTGTGGCATTCATACAATGCACAAGCAACTATAAATCAAAACAATGCTTATAGTATCTATGCAAATGCAAAAATCAGAGAATAGGTCAATAACAAGAGTTGGGGGTTAAGAGTAACGCACTAGTTATGAGATCCTGATCTGGTTCCGATTCACTTTCAACAATGCTAATTACTTCATTGGCAGGAGGGGCTTGAACTGGTTTTGCAGCCAAGGCAACTTGACGACTTAGCTTGTGAGGGCAGCGGCGGGCGAAGTGTCCTTTTTGACGGCAGTAGAAACAAGTGAGTTCCCTTTATCCTACAGGTTGCACCGGCTCTATAGGTCTTTGATGCACTGGCCTCGGGTCTGCAGCAGTTTGATTGAGGTTTGCATCCCCAACACCTTGTCCCACAGTTCGGGGCTGATAAGTCGAAGTGGGATACGGTGCAAGCCTAGTGAACTTTTTATCGGTCCTTCTAGTGTGGCAGGAACTTCCGCTGGGTAGGGACTTCTGGTGGCCTAACTTCACTTCTCCAACATTAACAAGGTCAGGGTCTGCCTGGGTAGCAGCACGGGTCTCGCGGTGCATGGCCATTAACCCAGTCAAAATTTGGTTGAACTGCACACTCTGCTGTTGCAACATATCCCCCATGAGATTAATGATTTCTTGGTAGTTGACCACTGGAGGAGCACCGGATAGGTTGCCGGTAGCTTGACCCTTCGGAGGGTTCTGGACTTCAACATTTCCAAAGGACACTCCAGCTTTAGGAACAACTCTCTTCCCATTCCGACTTGAGGAAGCACCGCAGTTCCTTTTTCTGGTCATTCTAACAACCAAACGAAAATTAAAATCTATAGGGAAAATGTCCAAATTCAAAAATCACGCTTCCAACAAGTCAACCACACTTAAATCAGCTGCACAGGTAAATAAAATCCAAACAATGCTTAAAAATCAATTTTTCTCAAAATTGGCCAAAGCAGCAAATTTTCACTTTCTTGGTCGATGCACTTTGGTCGATGGCATCGACCAAAAGGATCGACCAAAAAAAATCTGCGCGAAAAATCAGATTTAAGGGGCCCACTTCTCTTTTCATTTTCATTTCTCACATTACCAATTCGAGTTTAGCTCTGGGGAAAACGACTTCCTAGGGTTTCAAAGGGTTTTCCAAGCTTGATTCAAGGCTCCAAAAACACTTGCAACCCTCTCTTGATCATTAACACAAGTAGGTTCTCTTTCTTTTTCTCTTTTCTTGAAAACTTCAATTACCATTGATGTGTTTTTCATTAAAATAGAATAATGCTTGTTGCTAATGGTTAGGATCATGCATATAGGTGATTAGAAACATGTTTCCAAAATTTTTCAAGTAAGACTAAGCTCCAAACACAAGATTGCATTCATTTTGGTTACCAAAACACTATTCATTTCACTAAAACCCAACTTTACAAAAACTTGTCTCATTTTCAAACCAAAATGAATTTTAACATGAAATAAATTTCTACAATATTGATTTACTATGGGGAAGGTGTTCCTACTCTCCATTTTGTCAAATTCCAATTTTTTTAAAAATCACAAATGCAAGCCAAAAGAGGGATTTTCTCTCTCCTACTTGCTGAATTTTCACCTTGAAGATGTCAAAAAAATGAATTTTCACCAAACAAATTATTCCCGCATGTTTGTACAAGTCTTATGCACATGTTAGAATAATCAAGTCAAAATTTTACCAAAAATCAAAATTTTCTGAAAATTTACTAAAATGCCCTTCATTTAACAATCACACACTGAGACTAATTCAAATGAATTCCTTTCTTTGTTTCAACAGACTCACTATGCCTAGAGGAGGGCGACAGGTGGATAGAGGTCAAGGACATGTTCCCCAGGCAGAGGTTACGGACGAGGAGCATTTCACTACTCCTACGGCTGAGTTTCTATATGAGCATTATTTCCATGATATACCGATCGAACGTGGGCGGTTGGTTGATGTGGATGATTTAGAGGTGTTTCGTATTCGAGAGAGATTGGAGGCTATGGATTGGCTTCACTTATACACCACGGCACAACCAGTCTACCCAGGTCTTGTCAGATACTTCTATAGTAACCTGACTTACCGTATAGAGGATGATCCGCGGGATGGTTCCAGGATTGTCATGGACTCTATGGTTGGAGGTAGGGAGATCAGCTTCACTACCAAAGTACTAGCCCGCATTCTGGACGTTTCGTATGTACGGGATTTCCGATGTTAGATTCTGGTTGGCATAGACATCACAGAGGCTTCGCGACGCAAGCTAGGTCAAAGGATGAGGGTGTCACACCCTCCCAGCCGGTACCCTATCTGGCATACCCGAGAGTGTGATCCACAGCCCGAAGATCAGGTATCGAGTGATCAACCTCCCACATAAACAATAACATAATCATGAACAATCATAACATGAGTGCAGAAGATAAATCATAGATTCAATAAAGAAAGAATGAATCATAACTGAATCAGAATAATAGATATAATCAGAGTATCAAACAGATAAGTAAAGTGAAGCAAATATCCCACTTTACATCCAGCGGAAAAGTAGCTCTAAAAGAATAAACTAGACAAAACCTAATCCCAGTAACAAGTACATTGGGTCACTAAATTATTCTCCACTTTATAGACAACATCCTTGTAAGTGTAAATCTCATAAATAGCACAAGGACGCTTCCACTCAATGGTCGGACTAAGCATCGTACGGAGCATAACCACTCGCGGGATCTTCGAGTAATTGTGGTAACCGCAATCACCTTCCCGGAGATATGCCTCTTCGCCTTGCGCTTCTTCATAGGGACCGTCATAGTACTCAAGACTGCAGGATAGTCTAACAACATTGTACAATAAAGGAATGAGTTTCAAAGAAACTCGGTAAAGGCGATTAAAATCCATAATAACATAAATGGCGGAATTCCAGAACAAACATAAATGCAATATGATATGAGACAAACAATGAATGAATGAATCTAACTCTATGTATGCTGGTCTCTATTGGCGAGACATGCTTTAAGTCATAGCACCGTACTTCTTTAGGAAAGTCCACTCACATCCTCAACCATTTAAGATATCTTGGATTCTCTCACGGATCATTTCACCGGTCTTGAGCAGCCGATTGGTAATGGGTCCTTCATCCCTCGGGACAAACCTTGGCGGGGGGTTAAGTCAACACACTCTCTCACAACCATTTGGTATAAGTACTGGCGCATGTCGGGGGTAAAACCTAGCCAAATGCAAGTCTTCTACTTAGTTACATCAAGTCAGATCCAGATACTTCCATTCCTCGTCCCTGACGATCCTTTCCGGTATCCTTCACACTAGAGTCAGCGTATCCTATGGCACCAACCAACTCGGACTATGGACTCATCAACCCTATTGATCATCCACATATGGTAAACGGGAAGCTCTCACGTCCTCTCACGGGTTGGTTACCGGTCTTAAGCGCCCGTGAGCCCAAGTCTAACCATATGCAACCCTACCAATAAATGGCCCCCACAATGTGATTCCTGTCCTCTCACGGGTTGGTTACCGGTCTTGAGAGCCCATGAATCCCCATTGCTACCACGGGTCGTTCGGTCTCAATACCCCTCCGATTAGGGTCTGACATAACAGGACATCCTAGCCAAACACTACTAGACAATCCTAGATATGTCATCCAACAGTTTAGGAAGGTGTCCATAGGGCATCTCCGGAAACATCCCATAATATTCCCGTAGTAGTCCAAGGACAGAAGTGTCGAAAGGACACCTCTCCTTTCCAAACCATACGTAAGCATACACATGCATCAATTCATATCATCACATATATGGTAACTTCATATATGGAAAGAAATCAGTAATTACAATCACTTGTATAACATCGGTAAGTAAATCATACATGAATCAATTTAATATGAATAAGTAATGTTACTGTAATCAAAGTTATGCAACAGTAGTATATCATTGTAAGAATCTAATTTAGGAAACATATTAATGATATTCAAATATAGAAACTATATTCATGCTATCTATGTAATTAAGGAAATAACCATCCTTACCTTTTATAACTCGCAAGGAATCCTAAGAAATCAAGTAAGATCTTGGCAAACTTGAGAAGAAGGTCCTAAACAAGTATATACAACATATTAGGAAAGATCCCTAACAGCAAAGATATCAAAACATCCGAAACGGGACCAATTCTGGAGTTGCTGTACTCATTGGTCGAGTGGATTGGTCGAGTGGTCCAGTCGACCAATCAGTCGACCAATGCAGACAGTAGCCTATAAAATCAGAGTTTTAAGATATGAAATCCGAATTTGGTGGTTCAAAAGGATACTAATCAAGGGGTAGACTACATCAGTAGTATTCTAACATATAGGGGACCTCAAAACACTAATCAAATCAAGGTATCAAGATCCAAATTAGGAAACAAAAAGTTACCATAATTAACTCAAACATGGATCTTGATGAATTTGAAATAGAAAACAAAGACAAGAGCAATAGGAGGATGGATCATTGCTTTCGGTAATGAAAACATGAAAACATACATAGATCTTCATGGAATAAGGCTTAGAAGCATAAATCTAAATAAGGAAATAAAACCTACCATATATGTAACTATCATGCATCATGAAGAACACATAGTATGGTAGAAGAGAACATCTAGAAGTCTATAGATTATGGATCATGGAAAGAAACACAGTAATTACTACTAACATGATCAACAAAAGAAGATCCAAAGAGATCAGAATTCAGATTAGAAGTTTAACAGAGATTAAATCATGGTTTGATCATGAATCCTTCAAAAGCTTGCAATGATCATGGTTAAGATCATTGTTCTAGCCTTAAATCCTTAGGATGATCATGAGAACATGTTCGGAGATGTTTGCAACAGAGAATGCAGCATCTCTTCTACTGTCTCAACTCAAAAAGGAAAGAAAAACAAAGATGGAGGAGAAGAAGAGAGAGTAGACATACCTTTTGATGCAAAAAGAAGAGTTTCGACGAAGATCCGTCAAGAAAACACCAAGGATGCAAGAGAGATGACTTGCAGAGGTCTTTGTTTCGTTCCAGAGGGTTTGGAGGCAGCAAATACGAAGTGGACTCGAGATTGGACTTAAATAGAGCAAGAACAACCTAATTGCCAAAGACAGCACTCATTGGTCGAGTGGATTGGTCGACTGGCCCAGTCGACCAATCAGTCTACCAATGCTGACAGCAAGGCCAAAACAGGGAATTGAAGGTCCAGATCAAATCCAATCCTAAAGGGGTTTTGCACACAAGTCAAGTGACTTACCTAATAGGTAGAAATGCCTTCAAACCAAGATAGAGAGCACTCCAAGTCCATCAACTAATTAGATCTTCATCAGGATTCAGTTTCCATAAATAGAACCTCATCATCAACTTTCATGGATTCAAAGCCAGACACCAAGTCCTCTCTTTGGGATGGCCCAAAGCTGACTTCTTACTTTACTTCGGGTCATCGGACCTACAAACAACAAGGTTTCCGGGTCAAGGTTAGGGCTGGGTTTCACAGAGGGTGATATTGTCAAGAATGAATGACATAGAGGATGAGGATGCCGATGACAGTGATGATGGGGATGAGCATGGAGACAATGATGATCATGATCGGGTTCCAGTTCAGGATGAGGATGTTATTGATAATCAGGGAGATGAGGATCATAGAGATGAGGATCGAGGTCAGGATGAGATTTTGAGACACGTGGAGATTCTTACATCACGCTTCCATGAGATTGGAGGTCCAACACATGCGACTTCTGAGGCTCCGGGTGTGGTTTCTCATTATTCATTGATTTCTCCCACACTTAAGAGGATAAAAGCTCGACAGGAGAGGATACAATCCTATATGTATACCTTGGGAGAGAGATTCTGTAAAACCCAGCCCTAACCTTGACCCGGAAACCTTGTTATTTGTAGGTCCGATGACCCGGAGTAAAGTAAGAAGTCAGCTTTGGGCCATCCCAGTGGAGGACTTGGTGTCTGGCTTTGAATCCATGAAAGTTGATGATGAAGTTCTATTTATGGAAACTGAATCCTGATGAAGATCTGATTAGTTGATGGACTTGGAGTGCTCTCTATCTTGGTTTGAAGGCATTTCTACCTATTAGGTAAGTCATTTGACTTGTGTGCAAAACCCCTTTAGGATTGGATTTGATCTGGGCCTTCAATTCCCTGTTTTGGACTTGCTGTCAGCATTGGTCGACTGATTGGTCGACTGGGCCAGTCGACTGATTGGTCGATTGGGGCGGGTCGACCAATCCACTCGACCAATGAGTGTCTGTCTTTGGCAATTAGGTTGTTCTTGCTCTATTTAAGTCCAATCTCGAGTCCACTTCGTATTTGCTGCCTCCAAACTCTCGGAACGAACCAAAGACCTCTGCAAGTCATCTCTCTTGCATCCTTGGTGTTTTCTTGACGGATCTTCGTCGAAACTCTTCTTTTTGCATCAAAAGGTATGTCTACTCTCTCTTCTTCTCCTCCATCTTTGTTTTTCTTTCCTTTTTGAGTTGAGACAGTAGAAGAGATGCTGCATTCTCTGTTGCAAACATCTCTCGAACATGTTCTCATGATCATCCTAAGGATTTGAGGCTAGAACAATGATCTTAACCATGATCATTGCAAGCTTTTGAAGGAATCATGATCAAACCATGATCTAATCTTTGTTAAACTTCTAATCTGAATTCTGATCTCTTTGGATCTTCTATGTTGATCATGTTAGTAGTTAATTACTGTGTTTTCCTTCCATGATCCATAATCTATAAATCTCTAGTTGTTCTCTTCTACCTTACTATGTGTTCTTCATGATGCATGGTAGTTACATATATGGTAGGTTTTATTTCCTTATTTAGATTTATGCTTCTAAGCCTTATTCCATGAAGATCTAAGTATGTTTTCATGATACCTTTACCTGAAGCAATGATCCATCCTCCTATTGTTCTTGTCTTTGTTTTCTATTTCAAATTCATCAAGATCCATGGTTGATTTAATTATGGTAACTTTTTGTTTCCTAATTTGGATCTTGATATCTTGATTGGATTAGTGTTTTGAGGTCCCCTATATGTTAGAATACTACTGATGTAGTCTACCCCTTGATTAGTACCCTTTTGAACCACCAAATTCGGATTTCATATCTTAAAACTCTGTTTTTTAGGCTATCGTCTCGCATTGGTCGACTGATTGGTCGTTTGGACGATCGACCAATCCACTCGACCAATGAGTACAGCAACTCCGGAATTGGTCTATGTTGGATGTTTTGGTATCTTTTCTGTTAGGGATCTTTCCTAATATGTTGTATATACTTGTTTAGGACCTTCTTCTCAAGTTTGCCGAGATCTTACTTGATTTCTTAGGATTCCTTTGCGAGTTATAAAAGGTAAGGATGGTTATTTCCTTAATTACATAGATAGCATGAATCTAGTTTCTATGTTTGAATATCATAGATATGATTCCTAAATTAGATTCTTACAATGATATACTACTGTTGCATAACTTTGATTACAGTAGCATTACTTATTCATATTAAATTGATTCATGTATGATTTACTTACCAATGTTATAAAAGTGATTGTAATTATTGATTTCTTTCCATATATGAAGTTACCATATATGTGATGATATGAATTGATGCATGTGTATGCTTAAGTATGGTTTGGAAAGGAGAGGTGTCCTTTTGACACTTCTGTTCTTGGACTACTACGGGAATATTATGGGATGTTTCCGGAGATGCCCTCTGGACACCTTCCTAAACTGTTGGATGACATATCTAGGATTTGTCTAGTAGTGTTTGGCTAGGATGTCCTGTTATGTCGGACCCTAATCGGAGGGGTATTGAGACCGAACGACCCGTGGTAGCAATGGGGATTCATGGGCGCTCAAGACCGGTAACCAACCCGTGAGAGGACGGGAATCACATTGTGGGGGCCATTTATTGGTAGGGTTGCATATGGTTAGACTTGGGCTCACGGGCGCTTAAGACCGGTAACCAACCCGTGAGAGGACGTGAGAGCTTCCCGTTTACCATATGTGGATGATCAATAGGGTTGATGAGTCCGTAGTCAGGGACTATGAGGACTCTAGTGTGAAGGATACCGGAAAGGATCGTCGTGGACGAGGAATGGACGTATCCGGATCGACTTGATGTAACTAAGTAGAAGACTTGCATTTGGCTAGGTTTTACCCCGACATGCGCCAAGACTTATACCAAATGGTTGTGAGAGAGTGTGTTGACTTAACCCCCGCCAAGGTTTGTCCCGAGGGATGAAGGACCCATTACCAATCGGCTGCTCAAGACCGGTGAAATGATCCGTGAGAGAATCCAAGATATCTTAAATGGTTGAGGATGTGAGTGGACTTTCCTAAAGAAGTACGGTGCTATGACTTAAAGCATGTCCGCCAATAGAGACCAGCATACATAGAGTTAGATTCATTCATTCATTGCTTGTCTCATATCATATTGCATTTATGTTTGTTCGGAATCCTGCCATTTATGTTATTATGGATTTTTAATCGCTTTACCGAGTTTCTTTGAAACTCATTCCTTTATTGTACAATGTTGTTAGACTATCCCAGTGTACCGAGTACTATGACGGTCCCTATGAAGAAGCGCAAGGTGAAGAGGCATATCTCCGGGAAGGTGATTGCGGTTACCACAATTACTCGAAGATCCCGCGAGTGGTTATGCTCCGTACGATGCTTAGTCCGACCATTGAGTGGAAGCGTCCTTGTGCCATTTATGAGATTTACACTTACAAGGATGTTGTCTATAAAGTGGAGAACAATTTAGTTACCCAATGTACTTGCTACTGGGATTAGGTTTTGTCTAGTTTATTCTTTAGAGCTACTTTTCCGCTGGTTGTAAAGTGGGATTTTTGCCTCACTTTACTTATCTGTTTGATACTCTGATTATATCTATTATTCTGATTCATTTATGATTCATTCTTTCTTTATTGGATCTATGATTTATCTTCCGCACTCTTGTTATGATTGTTCATGATTATGTTATTGTTTATGTGGGAGGTTGATCACTCGATACCTGATCTTCGGGCTGTGGATCACACTCTCGGGTATGCCAGATAGGGTACCGGCTGGGAGGGCGTGACTGATTCGCACGACTGGGGAAGGAGTTCAGATCCAGGAGGGATCAGACAGATCGTCAGAGTCGATCACCTAGATAGATAGTACTAGGAGTTTCCTTTTATGCTTTATTGGATGTATTTCCTTTCAGACTTGTAAAAATCTCCTATGTGATTAATGAAATTCAGTTTGTTTCATTTATGTTATTGTACATTATGCATTTCTTTTATTGCATTAGAAATTGTTAATGTTTAGTTATGACTTATAATTCATGACGATCACTCACGACCATTACTCCCAATGACGACTCCCGACTCAGATTCATACGACAATACATGACGACAACTCAACTCAGACTCATGACGACATACGACGACAACCCGACTCACAACTGAGACTCACTAACAAGGACGACTCATGACGACAACTTCCAACTCAAGACCCAACTCACGACTCACAACACAAACACAATACTTAAAACTCACAACTTAACTCTAACCATGACTACAACCCAAGTACAAGTCATAAACTTTTAATTATTGTGTATTATTCAACCAGTATGTATTTACTTCATTTATTTAAGTTTCTAATCCAAGTTTTCTATTATTCCATTCTAAGAAAGTTTGAGTCACTTCTGGGTCTATGACTCAAGGACGCTTCCATTACTTGTGTTCGTGATTATGATTGTCCAAAAACTTGGGCTCTGATACCATCTGTCACATCCCGCCCTAAATCCACCAAGGGGATACCCTATCTGGATTACCCGGGGAGTGAATTACTGTCCCGCCGATCAAGTTTAGGAACGATCATAGTCACTTAGCACAATAATATAATCAAAAGCAAGAACAATTCCTTATTTCCAAAGAATTCAATAATAAAAGTCGAGAAAGTACCTCAGAAGGATTCACAAATAACATCAGAGTGTGGAAAGGATTTCATTAGTATAAACAATCAAGTGTAAAATGGAGGGAGGAAACCCGTCCTATAATATTAGCGGAAGATGAAACGACTAAAAGTAAAGGTTACAACCGATTCACCAAATAACAAGTGAAACAACTAAGCTATAGTCCCGACAATTCAAATAAAAGGTTAAAAAGGGAATGAGGCGACATCCCATCCCTAACACAAAATTTAAAACTGAACTTCTACAAAAAGTCCCGATCTCGGTCTACTCGTCTTTATCAACTGGTTCATCGCCACCAGTATGATACAAGTCTTCAACTCGGCCTCCAAAGGGTTGGATGCCACAAATCCAACAAGTGGTAGTACCTGTAGAAAAGTCTAACAAAATATGTTGCAAAAAGGAGTGAGTTCAAAAGAAATCAGCAAGGTAGTCATCCCATAAAATATAAACCATATGATACAAGCCATAACATGATGCAATATGATATGAAACACATGATGCAAGTATGGTTCTAACTCTATGAATGATGGTCTCCAAGGTAGATATGCTTTAAGTCATAGCACCATACTTCTCTGGGTCGTCTGTCACTCTCCCGTTCCATATCTTGGGAATGCCCGGGGAATATCGGTAAAGTCCTCAAAAAAACCATGGTTGGGGATTTAGTCACCACTCTCTCACATCACCATTTGGTATAAGTATTGGCGCATGTCACAGTAAAGCCTAGCCCAATGCAAGTCATCTACTAAGTCATATCAACTTAGATCCAGATACGTCCATTCCTCGCCCCCGGCGATCCTTTCCGGTATCCTTCTCACTAGAGTCAGCGTAATCCAGGATTACGGACTCATCAACCCTATTGGTCATCCACAAATAGTAAACGGGAAGCTCTCACGTCCTCTCACGGGTTGGTTACCGGTCTTGAGTGCCCACAAATCCCCACTGCTACCATGGGTCGTTCGGTCTCAATGCCCTTCCGATTTGGGTCTGATACGACAGGGACATCCTAGCCAAACCACTAGACAATCCTATGTATGTCATCCAATAACCCGGGAAAGAGTCGATAGGCACCTTCGGAGAACATCCCATACTATTCCCTCCGGTGCCCAAGGACAGAAGCGTCAATAGGACACTCCCCAATCCCAAGTTATACGTAGGCAATCGAATATTCAAGTTCATCACTTCTCATGCATCCAATACATCTTCATAATACAAGTTAAATCATGATATTGAAATGAATCATCAAAGACATAAGTAAACAAGAATAGTAATGTAACATGACAAGAGTATAAAGATTTCAATACTACTGTTCTAACACATATATCACAGTCTTATAACGATTAAAATAAATCAAGAGATTCTATTCATAAATAAGAACATAAATCATAAGTTGATGATCTATATGTTTATGGAGATAACCATCCTTACCTTAGGTTGAGTTGATGATGAATTGAGAGTACCATGAAATAGTCCAAAATAATTGTTAAGGCCCTAAACAAACATCAATAATAAGTTAGAGAAGGAATCGGGAAGATTGGATGTCAATTGGATCAAAACTGGCCAAGGTTGCTGTCAGCAACAACTTTGGTCGATGGTCTTGGTCGATGGTATTGACCAAAAGGATCGACCAAAATTGTCTTCGGGACAGAATAGTGGATTTTGGGGATTTTGGTCCGAAATGGGTCTTCCGGGGTTCGGATCGATCTGAAACTTGGAGGGATGATTAATAACAATGTAAGAACACTACCTAGCAAGTATTATCACAATCCAATGGTCCAAATGAAAACCCCCAAATTGAGGTCCTATGTTATAAAGACAAGAATCCTAGCATTCATGAGAAATTGATGTAATTGAAAGGGAAGCTAGAGAATTAGTTGGGGAATAGGTTAGGAACATGATTACAATCATTTGCAAGCCAGAGATTAGACTAATCATACTCCACATCTTAGTTTAGTATAAGAAATCAAGTTGTTAAGCAAGGAATCGTGGTAATGTATATGTAAGGATCAAGATGCAAGTGAAGCATAGCAAGAATGAAGGAAAAGCAAGTATAAATGGGAAGAGACATCCATGGCAAGGTGTTTGCAAGGTTGCAGCACCTTGGCCATGGTCTCATCAGTAAAAGAAGAAGGGAAGTGAGTAGAATAGAGAGCAAGAGAGAGAATCATACCTTAGAAGATGGTAGTTGGAGAAGAGAGACAAGGATTCTTGTAGAAGGTCATCACCCAAGCTAAGGAGGAGCATAAGAGGAGCCTTCCCATGTTCTCAGGTGTTGAAATGAGTAAAATATCGTTCTAGGTTCGAGGTTTCACTTAAATAGAAGAAGGAATATCCAAAAAGCATCTTTTTTTCGATTCTGGGCAACTTTGGTCGATGGTCCTTGGTCGATGGTATCGACCAAAAGGATCGACCAAAACAGCTAACAGCTTTCAGCAGAAAATCCAGAAATAGTTCAGCAACTTCAAACAGGGATTCGGAGGGCTATACAAGGTCAAATTGAGTGAGGTTTTCTCCTACAAGTCCATCAAGAAGTCTAGTTTCCAGAAATAACTTTGGCTCAATCATGAGAGTTCATTAGGCCCACCAACTAAGCTCACCTTCTTTGATGCGCAAGCAGGATTTGCCAAACATAGTTCAGCAACTTCAGACAAGGATTTGGAGGGCTATATGGGGTCAAATTGAGTGAGGTTTTCTCCTAAAAGTCCATCAAGAAGTCTAGTTTCGGGAAATATAATCTGATTGGGCACAAGAGTTCATTTGGTATTTCAACTAATTCACCCCTCTTCGGTGCGCAGATTCAAAACTAACACTGACAATGCTCTCAAGTTAAGGGCATCATCGTCAATGTCCAAGGGCTTGGGTTCCGACACCAAAACATCAACCAAAAGGGTCCATAAGTCTCATTTCCCCCACTTTGGGTTTTCGGACCTACAAACATAATAGGTCCCGGGCCAGGCCAAGGTAGGATAAGGCCAAACATTACAAATCTACCCTAAGGGAAAGGTCTGACATGGCTTCCTAAGGTTTTCAAAGATAATAATATTGAAATTAAAGTCCAACTTTAAGGTCTAATATCAAACAAGTCTTTCTTTATCCCAAAATAAAAAGGGTGTCCGGGTTAGGTTTGGGCTGGATGTTACAACCCTAACCTGATAAGAGGAAGGAAAATCAAAATCTTGGATGGCTGAAAGAAGGGTTTCCTCATTATAAATGGAGGGAACAGAGCCAGGTCCACCATCGGACCTGGAAGTTGGAGGCTGCCTAAAAGACTCGACAATCTTGGAAGATCCAGACTCGAGGAAGGCAAGAGGAGTTTTGGTTTTTCTCTCTAAACCTTTTTGAGAAACTTCAACAAACTCGCGCCAGAGGACAGTTAGGGTTTTGTTATCACTATCCGACTGTTCGGAAGCAGGAGAAGCAAAAGCTTCACTACTATTACCAACACCGGGTACCAGAGAAGCCCTATTATCCGCCATTACTTGTTTCAATAAACTACAAAAAGAAAAAGACCAGTAAACTCACTGATTCAATGAGGCAAAAGCTTGAGAGCAAGAAGGCGCGAAAGAGACAACAAAGGTTCAAATTCCAGACAGGAAGAATGAAACCTACGAAGACAACAAACCACTTTTAAAACTCCCGCACGAGTGTTCGGGAATCTGAACGATCGAGATTGATTCAAAATTGACGATCGAGATTGAAAGACGTTTTGAAAGTTTGAACTCACGAATCCAAAACAGGCGTTCGGAAACCGTCGCTTGGATTACGTGAGCCACGACAGATCGACTGCAAAGAGACACGTGGCCTTACCCTCACAACGCTCGAGGAAAAGTGACCACCGCATTAAATGTGTATGACATTTAATGGAGCACGCAGAGACTATCGCCTGACGAAGAACCCAGTTAAAAACCAAGCCCTCGGGATCGACCGAACGCTTGGTCTGGGGGGCTCGTGATATGGAGAAATTATGATCAGACCGGGTTCATACCTGGTTCGACCCTCGACCCCGGTCGAGACAGAGGGAACAGACTCGCTCCCGAGCCAACCGGATCCAGAAGATGGCTTGCTGAAGAAGAAAACTTATTCAGCTACAAGCACGCCCTAATCCTACTTATGGATTAGGGTAATTACCCTAATGATGGCAAACTCGAATTGACGGCTGCGGCTAATCATTATCGAAGGGATAATCATCGCATAACCTAAAGGGTTATCTCAGTAGTTCTCTACTAGTCCAAACTAGTAGAAGTCTATTGCTGAACGGATCTAACTGTTAAGATCCAACGACTACCCGAAGAAGGCTCAAGTGCATCCAATGAAGGAGATTCGAAGGTACACTCTATATAAACCTCACTAACATACGAGGTGAGGGGATCGAAAAAAGACACAGTCTGAGACTCAGGTTCAGATACATACTGATAGACTTAAACTATCAGCGGCTTACGATCTAGATCACCTTTCCCAGTTCTTCATTCCTTAGCTTTGTGCTTCTAACAGAGCCGTTTGTGATTAAGTTCATCAACTGACTTAGCCTTCGGAGGTGGACTCCCAACCCCAGTGGTCGGGCCACATCTGACGCTTTCGTTTTGCAGGTCATCACGAGGAGATCTAAGGGCTGAGCAGATTTTGGACGCATCAAGACCAAACATGTTTGTGGCCACGAATTAAGTACCTATTAACTAAACATAAAAACCCCAAAAGCACATGCTAGGTGGCACTCTTGACATTTAAACTTTACTCTACAATACTACATAGGTCATTTATTCTTACTCATGCTATCAACCTCTTCTATCCTTCTCTTTACACTTGTATCTGGAACAAAATGAACTTTAATGAGCATTTGGCTCAACAAGTGAAACTATCCCTAAAACATATACACAATGGCAAGAACTGTGTCGCATAAATATTAAGTTATAATAGGAGTTCAGTCATGGAAAGAATACATGCACACAACACAGCCGATGGTACTTCCAAGCACTATAGCTTATATTCTTTTCCTTTTTCCTATTCATTGGTCCTTTAATATAAACCTTTCGTTTAACATAGTATCTTATAGGGAGTGTACCATGAAAAATACAACCGTCCACCCTTTCTTTTCCTCTCTTATATATGATTACTTGCATGAATTCTTTAGTCTTGATTCATGCCTGAACGGATCCCTCGCATAAAACATTCCCTTTGTGTACAGGAACATATCATCATCGTACTAAGAAGGGTTGAGACATTTGAATTCATCTTTCTTCCATTAATCTTTCTTTCTATGTTGATCATTCTTTCTACATGAATCGTTCTTCTGTCTTGGTGCATGCTAGAATGGATCCTGTTACATAACCATTCTCTTCCTATACTGGAACGAATCACCATCGTACTAAAGAGGGTTGAGACCTTCTCCATCATACACTCTCCTCTTTTTATTACCAACAACCCTTAAAAGTTTTCTCATCTCCACTCAAGCCGGAATGTATCTCGTCACAAGATCTAGTATGCCCTCTCAATGTATTAGAACATATCACCGTCATACAAAGGAGGGTTGAGACCTCATAACCTTTGGAGTTGGTTTTCCTTATTCACCATGTGAAACCCAGCCCTAACCTTGACCCGGAAACCTTGTTGTTTGTAGGTCCGATGACCCGAAGTAAAGTACGAAGTCAGCTTTGGGCCATCCCAGTAGAGGACTTGGTGTCTGGCTTTGAATCCATGAAAGTTGATGATGAGGTTCTATTTATGGAAACTGAATCCTGATGAAGATCTAATTAGTTGATGGACTTGGAGTGCTCTCTATCTTGGTTTGAAGGCATTTCTACCTATTAGGTAAGTCACTTGACTTGTGTGCAAAACCCCTTTAGGTTTGGATTTGATCTGGACCTTCAATTCCCTGTTTTGGCCTTCTTTGCCAAGCATTGGTCGACCGATTGGTCGACCGGGGCATCGACCAATCCACTCGACCAATGAGTGTTGTCTTTGGCAATTAGGTTGATTCTTGCTCTATTTAAGCCCAACCTCGAGTCCACTTCGTATTTGCTGCCTCCAAACCCTCTCGGAACGAACCAAAGACCTCTGCAAGTCATCTCTCTTGCATCCTTGGTGTTTTCTTGACGGATCTTCGTCGGAACTCTTCTTTTTGCATCAAAAGGTATGTCTACTCTCTCTTCTTCTCCTCCATCTTTGTTTTTCTTTCCTTTTTGAGTTGAGACAGTAGAAGAGATGCTGCATCCTCTGTTGCAAACATCTCTCGAACATGTTCTCATGATCATCCTAAGGATTTAAGGCTAGAACAATGATCTTAACCATGATCATTGCAAGCTTTTGAAGGATTCATGATCAAACCATGATTTAATCTCTCGTTAATCTCCTAATCTGAATGCTGATCTCTTTGGATCTTCTTTCATTGATCATGTTAGTGGTTAATGGTTGTGTTTCCTTTCCATGATCCATAATCCATAGAATTCTAGTTGTTCTCTTCTACCTTACTATGTGTTCTTCATGATGCATGATAGTTACATATATGGTAGGTTTTATTTCCTTATTTAGATTTATGCTTCTAAGCCTTATTCCATGAAGACCTATGCATGTTTTCATGTTTTCATTACCGAAAGCAATGATCCATCCTCCTATAGTTCTTGTCCTTGTTTTCTATTTCAAATTCATCAAGATCCATGTTTGAGTTAATTATGGTAACTTTTTGTTTCCTAATTTGGATCTTGATACCTTGATTTGATTAGTGTTTTGAGGTCCCCTATATGCTAGAATACTACTGATGTAGTCTACCCCTTGATTAGTACCCTTTTGAACCACCAAATTCGGATTTCATATCTTAAAACTCGATTTTATAGGTTATCGTCTCGCATTGGTCGACCGATTGGTCGACTGGACCACTCGACCAATCCACTCGACCAATGAGTACAAAGCAACTCCGCAATTGGTCCGTGCTTCGGATGTTTTGATATATTTTCTGTTAGGGATCTTTCCTAATATGTTGTATATACTTGTTTAGGACCTTCTTCTCAAGTTTGCCAAGATCTTACTTGATTTCTTAGGATTCTTTGCGAGTTATAAAAGGTAAGGATGGTTATTTCCTTAATTACATAGATAGCATGAATCTAGTTTCTATATTTGAATATCATTAATATGTTTCCTAAATTAGATTCTTACAATGATATACTACTGTTGCATAACTTTGATTACAGTAGCATTACTTATTCATGTTGAATTGATTCATTTATGATTTACTTACCAATGTTATACAAGTGATTGTAATATCGATTTCTTTCCATATATGAAGTTACCATATATGTGATGATATGAATTGATGCATGTGTATGCTTACGTATGGTTTGGAAAGGAGAGGTGTCCTTTCGACACTTCTGTCCTTGGACTACTACGGGAATATTATGGGATGTTTCCGGAGATGCCCTCCGGACACCTTCCTAAACCGTTGGATGACATATCTAGGATTTGTCTAGTAGTGTTTGGCTAGGATGTCCTGTTATGTCGACCCTAATCGGAGGGGTATTGAGACCGAACGACCCGTGGTAGCAATGGGGATTCATGGGCGCTCAAGACCGGTAACCAACCCGTGAGAGGACAGGAATCACATTGTGGGGGCCATTTATTGGTAGGGTTGCATATGGTTAGACTTGGGCTCACGGGCGCTTAAGACCGGTAACCAACCCGTGAGAGGACGTGAGAGCTTCCCGTTTACCATATGTGGATGATCAATAGGGTTGATGAGTCCGTAGTCCGAGTTGGTCGGTGCCATAGGATACGCCGACTCTAGTGTGAAGGATACCGGAAAGGATCGTCGGGACGAGGAATGGAAGTATCTGGATCTCGACTTGATGTAACTAAGTAGAAGACTTGCATTTGGCTAGGTTTTACCCCCGACATGCGCCAAGATTTATACCAAATGGTTGTGAGAGAGTGTGTTGACTTAACCCCCCGCCAAGGTTTGTCCCGAGGGATGAAGGACCCATTACCAATCGGCTGCTCAAGACCGGTGAAATGATCCGTGAGAGAATCCAAGATATCTTAAATGGTTGAGGATGTGAGTGGACTTTCCTAAAGAAGTACGGTGCTATGACTTAAAGCATGTCCGCCAATAGAGACCAAAGCATACATAGAGTTAGATTCATTCATTCATTGTTTGTCTCATATCATATTGCATTTATGTTTGTTCTGGAATCCCGCCATTTATGTTATTATGGATTTTAATCGCCTTTACCGAGTTTCTTTGAAACTCATTCCTTTATTGTACAATGTTGTTAGACTATCCCTGCAGTACCGAGTACTATGACGGTCCCTATGAGGAAGCGCAAGGCGAAGAGACATATCTCCAGGAAGGTGATTGCGGTTACCACAATTACTCTGAAGATCCCGCGAGTGGTTATGCTCCATACGATGCTTAGTTCGACCATTGAGTGGAAGCGTCCTTGTGCTATTTATGAGATCTATACCTACAAGGATGTCGTCTATAAAGTGGAGAATAATTTAGTTACCCAATGTACTTGCTACTGGGATTAGGTTTTGTCTAGTTTATTCTTTAGAGCTACTTTTCCGCTGGATGTAAAGTGGGATTTTTGTCTCACTTTACTTATCTGTTTGATACTCTGATTATATCTATTATTCTGATTCGTTTATGATTCAATCTTTCATTATTGGATCCATGATTTATCTTCCGCACTCTTGTTATGATTGTTCATGATTATGTTATTGTTTATGTGGGAGGTTGATCACTCGATACCTGATCTTCGGGCTGTGGATCACACTCTCGGGTATGCCGATAGGGTACCGGCCGGGAGGGCGTGATGATTGGTATCGGAGCCCAAGGTTCGAGGAGATCCTAACCACAAAAGACAACAACCGAACATTCCCGAGTCATTGATCTGAAATGACTCTTCTACTCTTAGAAGTGAATAATAGAACACCGAATTAGAAACTTGACCTTTGAGGCATAACAGAACATTTTCGAATAACATACCATAATTATACTTGAACAAATGACACTAATGCAAGGAAAAGAAAAGTGCATAACATACAATAATTAAAGAGAAACAAAATGAACTTCATTAATTTCAAAAGTTTTTACAATGATTACATCTGAAATGCATAAATGGAAAATCCTAAAGTACAGTCTATCTAGGTGATCTACTCGATCTCTCGTATGCTCGAACTCCTCCGCTAGCTGAGTCACCCGATGCTCTATCCTATCCCGTCGTGACTCCATCCTCTCGTACATCTGCTCCGTCGACCTCCATCCTCTCTAGCATGGAAGTCATCGATCTCATCCGTGCACCAAGATCTGAAGTCTCCGGAACCGCATGTGAAGGGCCGCCCGCCTCGAAGTGTGATGAAGGAAACTCGTGATGCATGTGCTCAGCCTCGCGCATATCTCAGATCATCTCCGGCCTAATCATCACTATCGGGACCGATATCCTCTCCTCCATCCTTTGATCCCCGATCCTCATCCTCTCGATTCATCATCATCCTCACCCTCCGGACCAGGAGATCTCTCTAACCGATGTAGTCTCATCCGTCGAATGGTCCGAGTCCCAATGGGGTATCCCCGTGATCTAGTGTCCATCGGTGTATCCTCGAAACTCACCCCGAAATGCCTCGAAGATCAAAGTCGAAGCCTCCCATAGCAAAGGTTCCGCATGCTAGGCCGCAGAACTAAGTCCAAGCATGACCCGCTGAATGATGTAGGAAAGATCGATCTCGAAGCCCATGTAGATGCGGTAGATGACCAAGGCCTCCATCACCGTGACCCGATGGTGATGTCCGGCTTTCGGCATGATGTTTCGGCCGACTATGCGACCGATAATACGTGCAGAGCCCGTCATCCGTCCGCTAGTCCACGGTGTGTAGCATCGACGGCTATCCCATAGCGTAGAGCATATCTCGCGAAGCTCGTACGGCATCGGATGGCTGTCCAGATCCGCTCCCGCAGGTATCCACACACACCGCCGTGGATAGTAAGGGACCTGCAAGATCTCAGCCGTTGTCCGGGTAGAGAAGCGAATCCGAGTCCGGAGGACCCCGCTCCCGAGGACAAGTCCGAGTGGATGTCCCCCGGCCTCGAGCCTCCTCGGTGTAAGTAAGGTTGCCGAAGAACAACCTCACTAGCTCCGGTATACCGGCAAATCCTCGGTGAAGAGATGAGTCCACCGTAAAGTGTCGAACCTCTCGCCGGATCCTAAAGGCTCCGAGCTGGCGTAAGTGAAGTAGACGCCCCATCTCGATGTTACAATAGCTGAAGTAGGCCTCGTACGTAAACTCGGCCCGAGGTGTGTCAAACATGTCCGGCCTCCTAACCTCCTCTCTAGGCTCGAAAGGAACCCGACCTCGCCCCTAAGAGCACCTACGATGCGACCTCGACCTCTACCTCCTCCTCGTCCTCCCCTCTCGCATGGTGTATCCGTGGAAGAGACAAGAGACATTTCCAATTAGTGCTATTTCAAGATTTGAGCCAAAAGGGTATTTTCGTAATTTTTTCGGAAAATTTCAAATTTGGGGGAAATTTGATTTGAACATACTAGCATGTGCGCAATACTTGGAATTTCATGTCTATAAAGTTGTTTTGATGAAAATCGATCGAAAACTTGGATTAAAGCGAAAAATTCAGCAAGAAGAAATTTGGGGATTTTGCAATTTAGGTCAAAATTGGATTTTTGAAAAGTTGGAATTGGTTAAATCAAATTGTATGGACCTATCTACAATGTCATCTTGAGCATGTAGCATTTGATCTCGTGCGAAAATTTCAAGCGGTTTGAGAGAAAACGAAATTTTTCTAAAGATATCGATTTCGGTATAAAACTTTGCGAGATGAGCACCAAATGTGTTAAAACTTGTTGTCTATGCATGGCATTGTGTTTAAAACCTAGGGAATATGTTTCTAAGCATTCCTAAGCATGATTTCTAGCATTGGATACAAGTAAAGCATGGTTTTATTGAAATGCAAGCATGAGAAGATGATAATGGAAGGAAGAATGAGAGATTTACCTTGTTTGTGAAGATGGTGTGTTGTGGTGTTGATGTTGAAGCACTAAATCACCTCAAGAACACTTGTGGGAACTCTTGGATATTTTCCCTAGAGCTCCCTCACCTTTGGAAGAAGTTAGAATGAGGTTGGAATGTGGAAATGAGGCTTATAATGCGAATTTTCGTATTCGTTCTTCATTGGTCGATCGATTGGTCGATGGGTCACTCGACCAACCACTCGACCAATGGTCACAGTGACCTCATTTGCTGTTGAATTTTTGGAAAGTGTGATTTTTGCCTTATGGAATATTGTTTGATGACTATATGGATATATTTGAGCCTGATTTAAGTTTTCAAATCATTTGGACTTGTGGTTTATGTTGAATCTTCAAATTCGGTATTTTGATGTTCTCGGTTTTGCGTAATGGTTACTCCGAGAAGTGGGCGTGGTGAATCCAAAGTGGTCATGGAGGTGGTGAAGTACCTCAGGGAGGTGGTGAAGTACCTCATGGAGGTGGTGAGATACCAAATGCTGATCGGGGTACTCATGAGATCCCCGGTGCCCCGAATGTTGGAAGTTTCGGAGATATTGCCAATATTATGGGCAATATGATGCAAGCAGCAAGCAGCCTCGGTTCAACCAGATGTTGGTGGGTTTCATGACTCGCATAATGAGACCCGGGCTGGTGCTAATGTGAATCCTCATGCCGCAGTCCCGAATGCGGGAGGTTTAGCTGGAACTCCTCATACTCGCCTCGATGGAGAGTTTTCAAGATGCAAGTACCCACTTTTACCGGAGTTACCAAGGACCCCTTGTTTCCTAACAAGTGGCTTCGTGAGTTGGAGAAGGCTTTCCGACATCCGCAATGCTCGGAAGCTCGAAGATTTTGTTTGCCGAGCGAAGTTGCAACAAGAAGCCGATGCATGGTGGATTTCCACTCGTCCTATTTTGGAAGGTTTGCATGCAGGAGTTGTAACTTGGGAGTTATTCAAAGAGGCTTTTTGTATGAACTACTTTCCCGAGGCGGTGAAGGATGCGAAGGAAGCTGAGTTTATGATTCGACTCAAGGAACTCTGTCTGTGTTGGAGTACCAACAGAAGTTCGAGGAGCTTCATTTCTTTGCTCCGGATTCTTTGAAGGAAGACCTCGCCAAAGCAAAGAAGTTCTTCAAAGGACTATGCCCCGCCATTAAAGCTTACCTCACGGTCCAGCCTATAGTGAGCTATGCTCAAGTGGTGCAGAACTCGAAGAAGTTGGAAGAAACAGAGAAGGAAAGTGCTCGTGGTGCAAAAGCCTTGGCAATCAAGGAATTCTGGTTTGGTGGATCGCAATGACCGTCGTTATGTGAGACCTACACCCTACCCCACTCCTACCTTTCGGGCTAAGAGTGTAGGTCGAACACGGGTTTTCAGCAGCCCGGCCGGTTTAAACAAGTATGGCGGAAACCGACCACCAGCAAGTGCAAGTGCAAGTGCAAGGCCTTTTGTTCGAAGCCCCTCTGTTGCAGCCACCCCCGTTGGATCCAAGCAATCCTGTTTGCTTCTCTGCAAGCAAGCTGGTCATTTTGCTCGTGCTCTGTCCGGCGGCCCGCCCAAAGCCAGCCCGCCCCAAGTGGTGAAGAGTGCTCCTGCTCCTCCCTCTCGGTAGAGTTTTCAGTATTTCCAAGATCGAGCAGGATCCAAGCCATGATGTGATTACAGGTACATTGTTAGTCGCTTCTATTTCCCGCATTTGTCTTATTTGATACGGGTGCATCTCATTCGTTCATGTCATCTCGCATTCATCAAGAAGACTAACCTAATCCCCGAGAAGTTGTCTAGTTGTTTATTGATTAGTACACCTACTGGTCCTGTTGTGAAACTAGATAAGGGGTTATCTAAATGTCCCGTGTTGGTTGGTGAGAAGAACTTGGAAGCCAATTTTGTGATTCTTGACATGAAGGATTTCGATGTTATTTTGGGAATCGATTGGTTGACAGCCCACAAAGCCGTGTTCCTTTGTTCCTCAAAGAAGATTCAGTTCCATATTTGTGGAAGTCCGGTCTTTGAATTTCGGGGTGAAAAGAGAAGGGTTTGTAAGAAGGTGCTGTCTGACCGATGCAAGTCTATGCCCTAGTGGATGATGCTTCATCCGAAGGCAAGGGTATAGTGGAGAAAAGAGTCGATGAAGTCGAGTTGTCTGCGACTTTGTTGATGTCTTCCCCGATGATCTATCGGGAGTGCCTCCGGACAGAGATGTCGAATTCTCTATTGATCTCGTCCCCGGTGCCGCACCGGTATCTAAAGCTCCGTATAGGATGGCTCCTACCGAGTTGAAAGAGTTGCAAAATCAGTTGAATGAGCTCATTGATAGAGGTTTCGTACAGCCTAGTGTGTCACCTTGGGGAGCTCCGGTCTTGTTCGTCAAGAAGAAAGACGGTAGTATGCGCTTGTGCATCGACTACCGTGAGTTGAATAAGTTGACTATCAAGAATAGATATCCGCTGCCCGTAATCGATGATCTCTTCGATCGGTTGAAGGGTGCAGTTGTGTTCTCGAAGATTGACTTAAGGTCCGGATATCACCAATTGAAAGTGAAGTCTAGTGATATCTTCAAGACAGCTTTCCGAACGCGGTATGGTCACTATGAGTTTAGAGTCATGCCCTTCGGATTGACCAATGCTCCTGCGGTGTTCATGGACCTCATGAACCGAGTATTTCATGATGTGCTTGATAAGTTTGTGATTGTTTTCATTGATGACATCTTGATCTATTCGAAGAGCGAAGAAGAGCATGCGAGTCATCTAAGTTTCACTTTGCAAAGGTTGCGGGAAAAGAAGTTGTTTGCTAAGTTTAGCAAGTGTGATTTCTGGCTTAAGAGAGTGGTTTTCCTTGGTCATGTAGTTTCAGCCGAAGGTATTCGTGTCGATCCTGAAAAAGTCCAAGTCTGTGGCTGATTGGGAGAGACCGAAGTCGATAACGGAAATAAGAAGTTTTCTTGGATTGGCGGGTTACTACCGAAGGTTTATTGAGAACTTTTCTCGGTTGGCTGCTCCTATGACTAAGTTGACCAGGAAAGAAGAGAAGTTTGTTTGGTCCGACGCCTGTGAGAAGAATTTCCAAGAGTTGAAAGATAGATTGACAAGTGCCCCGGTTTTGACTATACCCGATAGTTCCGGTGGTATGACAGGTTTATACCGATGCGTCAAAGATTGGTTTGGGTTGTGTCTTGATGCAACATGGCAAGGTCGTAGCCTATGCTTCTCGGCAATTGAAGGATTATGAGCGGAATTACCCCACTCACGATCTAGAACTTGCCGCCGTTGTCTTTGCTTTGAAGATTTGGAGACATTATCTTTACGGTGAGAAGATTGCCATTTTCACGGATCATAAGAGTTTGAAATACTTCTTTACCCAAAAGGAGTTGAACATGAGACAAAGGAGATGGTTGGAACTAGTCTCCGATTATGATTGTGATATTCAAGTATCATCCTGGGAAAGCAAATGTTGTTGCCGATGCTCTTAGTAGGAAGAACCGGAAGAAGACTTTGGATTTGAATGCTTTGAGTTTACCATTGTGGTCTTCTATTGAGAGTTTTGGTTTGGAAATCGTCCCCGAGAATTCTGATTTTATTCTTTCTCGCCATGACGGCAAGATCTGGTCTTAGAGATAAGATTGTTGCTCTGCAGAGAGTTCGATCAAGAGTTTTTGACCAAAGTTGAGAAGATTTCTTCGAATCCTGAGTCGGACCCCGACTTTGGTATATCCATGGATGGTGCTTTGTTGTTTAGAGGAAGACTGTGTGTGCCTCGCAAACGATGAAGTTAAGAAAGAAATATTGAAGGAAGCACACCGGTCGGTCTTTCTATTGTACACCGGGAAGCACCAAGATGTACAAGGACTTGAAGGAACATTTTTGGTGGATTGGTCTAAAGGCTGATGTTGATGATTTTGTTGCCAAGTGTGAGACTTGCCAACGTGTGAAAGCCGTTCGACAACCTCCATCTGGATTACTTCAACCCCTTCCTATTCCTAGTTGGAAGTGGGAAGATATCTCCATGGACTTTGTGACTAGCTTGCCTCGGACAAGTAAAGGCAATGACACTGTGTGGGTGATTGTTGATAGGTTGACCAAATCAGCCCATTTCATTCCTATGAAGATCACTCATACTCTGGATAAGCTAGCCAGGCTTTATGTGGATAATGTGGTTCGCCCGCATGGTGTGCCTTTGAGTATTGTTTCGGATCGTGATCCTAGGTTCACCTCAAGGTTTTGGAATAGTTTGCAGAAGGCCTTGGGAACCCAATTGAACTTGAGTACAGCTCATCATCCACAAGGTCGATGGACAATCCGAGCGGACAATTCGGACGTTGGAAGACATGCTCAGATCTTGTGTGGTGGATATGGGTGGTAATTGGGATGAACACCTAGCTTTGGTTGAGTTTGCCTATAACAACAGTTATCAAGCAACAATAGGCATGGCTCCATTCAAGGCTTTGTATGGTAGTACTTGTAGGACACCTTTGTACCTGGATCGAGACAGGTGAAAGAAAAGTCTTAGGTCCCGAGATGATTGAAGCTACAAGTGCTATGGTAGATATGATAAGAGAAAGGATTAAGTCCGCCCAATCGAGACAGAAATCTTATCTTGATAAGAGAAGGACCGATTTGGAATTTCAAGTTGGAGAGAAAGTCTTTCTCAAGGTCTCACCAATGAAGGGTGTGATGAGATTCAATGTTAAGGGAAAGCTTAGCCCTCGTTACATTGGACCTTTCGAGATTTTGGAAAAGGTTGGACCTGTTGCGTATCGATTAGCATTACCTCCGCCTCTTGCTGGTGTGCACAATGTGTTTCATATTTCGATGCTCCGAAAATACATAGAGAATCCGGAACACATTTTGCAGCAAGCACCTGAAGGACTTAGTGCTGATTTGACCTATGATGAAGAACCGGCCGAAATCCTGGATAGGAAGGACAAGCAGCTGCGGAATCGCGCCATTCCTTTGGTGAAGATTCGGTGGAAGAACCATACCCCTGAAGAAGCTTCTTGGGAGAAGGAAGAAGATATGAAGGAGAAGTTTCCTTACCTCTTTGGAAGCACAGTACGCTTTCAATTTCGGGGACGAAATTTCTTTAAGGGGGGAGAATGTGAAACCCAGCCCTAACCTTGACCCGGAAACCTTGTTGTTTGTAGGTCCGATGACCCGAAGTAAAGTACGAAGTCAGCTTTGGGCCATCCCAGAGAGGACTTGGTGTCCGGCTTTGAATCCATGAAAGTTGATGATGAGGTTCTATTTATGGAAACCGAATCCCGATGAAGATCTAATTAGTTGATGGACTTGGAGTGCTCTCTATCTTGGTTTGAAGGCATTTCTACCTATTAGGTAAGTCACTTGACTTGTGTGCAAAACCCCTTTAGGTTTGGATTTGATCTGGACCTTCAATTCCCTGTTTTGGCCTTCTTTGTCGGCATTGGTCGACTGATTGGTCGACTGGGCCAGTCGACCAATCCACTCGACCAATGAGTGCTGTCTTTGGCAATTAGGTTGATTCTTGCTCTATTTAAGCCCAACCTCGAGTCCACTTCGTATTTGCTGCCTCCAAACCCTCTCGGAACGAACCAAAGACCTCTGCAAGTCATCTCTCTTGCATCCTTGGTGTTTTCTTGACGGATCTTCGTCGGAACTCTTCTTTTTGCATCAAAAGGTATGTCTACTCTCTCTTCTTCTCCTCCATCTTTGTTTTTCTTTCCTTTTTGAGTTGAGACAGTAGAAGAGATGCTGCATCCTCTGTTGCAAACATCTCTGAACATGTTCTCATGATCATCCTAAGGATTTAAGGCTAGAACAATGATCTTAACCATGATCATTGCAAGCTTTTGAAGGATTCATGATCAAACCATGATTTAATCTCTGTTAATCTCCTAATCTGAATGCTGATCTCTTTGGATCTTCTTTCATTGATCATGTTAGTGGTTAACGGTTGTGTTTCCTTTCCATGATCCATAATCCATAGAATTCTAGTTGTTCTCTTCTACCTTACTATGTGTTCTTCATGATGCATGATAGTTACATATATGGTAGGTTTTATTTCCTTATTTAGATTTATGCTTCTAAGCCTTATTCCCCTATGCCTGTTTTCATGTTTTCATTACCGAAAGCAATGATCCATCCTCCTATAGTTCTTGTCCTTGTTTTCTATTTCAAATTCATCAAGATCCATGTTTGAGTTAATTATGGTAACTTTTTGTTTCCTAATTTGGATCTTGATACCTTGATTTGATTAGTGTTTTGAGGTCCCCTATATGCTAGAATACTACTGATGTAGTCTACCCCTTGATTAGTACCCTTTTGAACCACCAAATTCGGATTTCATATCTTAAAACTCTGATTTTATAGGCTATCGTCTCGCATTGGTCGACTGATTGGTCGACTGGACCACTCGACCAATCCACTCGACCAATGAGTACAAGCAACCCGAATTGGGTCATTTCGGATGTTTTGATATATTTTCTGTTAGGGATCTTTCCTAATATGTTGTATATACTTGTTTAGGACCTTCTTCTCAAGTTTGCCAAGATCTTACTTGATTTCTTAGGATTCTTTGCGAGTTATAAAAGGTAAGGATGGTTATTTCCTTAATTACATAGATAGCATGAATCTAGTTTCTATATTTGAATATCATTAATATGTTTCCTAAATTAGATTCTTACAATGATATACTACTGTTGCATAACTTTGATTACAGTAGCATTACTTATTCATGTTGAATTGATTCATTTATGATTTACTTACCAATGTTATACAAGTGATTGTAATTATTGATTTCTTTCCATATATGAAGTTACCATATATGTGATGATATGAATTGATGCATGTGTATGCTTACGTATGGTTTGGAAAGGAGAGGTGTCCTTTCGACACTTTTGTCCTTGGACTACTACGGGAATATTATGGGATGTTTCCGGAGATGCCCTCTGGACACCTTCCTAAACTGTTGGATGACATATCTAGGATTTGTCTAGTAGTGTTTGGCTAGGATGTCCTGTTATGTCAGACCCTAATCGGAGGGGTATTGAGACCGAACGACCCGTGGTAGCAATGGGGATTCATGGGCGCTCAAGACCGGTAACCAACCCGTGAGAGGACAGGAATCACATTGTGGGGGCCATTTATTGGTAGGGTTGCATATGGTTAGACTTGGGCTCACGGGCGCTTAAGACCGGTAACCAACCCGTGAGAGGACGTGAGAGCTTCCCGTTTACCATATGTGGATGATCAATAGGGTTGATGAGTCCGTAGTCCGAGTTGGTCGGTGCCATAGGATACGCCGACTCTAGTGTGAAGGATACCGGAAAGGATCGTCGGGGACGAGGAATGGAAGTATCCGGATCGACTTGATGTAACTAAGTAGAAGACTTGCATTTGGCTAGGTTTTACCCCGACATGCGCCCAAGACTTATACCAAATGGTTGTGAGAGAGTGTGTTGACTTAACCCCCCGCCAAGGTTTGTCCCGAGGGATGAAGGACCCATTACCAATCGGCTGCTCAAGACCGGTGAAATGATCCGTGAGAGAATCCAAGATATCTTAAATGGTTGAGGATGTGAGTGGACTTTCCTAAAGAAGTACGGTGCTATGACTTAAAGCATGTCTGCCAATAGAGACCAAAGCATACATAGAGTTAGATTCATTCATTCATTGTTTGTCTCATATCATATTGCATTTATGTTTGTTCCGGAATCCCGCCATTTATGTTATTATGGATTTTAATCGCCTTTACCGAGTTTCTTTGAAACTCATTCCTTTATTGTACAATGTTGTTAGACTATCCTGCAGTGCTGAGTACTATGACGGTCCCTATGAGGAAGCGCAAGGCGAAGAGACATATCTCCAGGAAGGTGATTGCGGTTACCACAATTACTCTGAAGATCCCGCGAGTGGTTATGCTCCGTACGATGCTTAGTTCGACCATTGAGTGGAAGCGTCCTTGTGCTATTTATGAGATCTATACCTACAAGGATGTCGTCTATAAAGTGGAGAATAATTTAGTTACCCAATGTACTTGCTACTGGGATTAGATTTTGTCTAGTTTATTCTTTAGAGCTACTTTTCCGCTGGATGTAAAGTGGGATTTTTGTCTCACTTTACTTATCTGTTTGATACTCTGATTATATCTATTATTCTGATTCGTTTATGATTCAATCTTTCATTATTGGATCCATGATTTATCTTCCGCACTCTTGTTATGATTGTTCATGATTATGTTATTGTTTATGTGGGAGGTTGATCACTCGATACCTGATCTTCGGGCTGTGGATCACACTCTCGGGTATGCTAGATAGGGTACCGGCTGGGAGGGCGTGACACACCATATACCTAATTTTAGTCCAAGGTGGTGATATAATCATCTAATCCATTTCCCCTTTCTTTAGTCCTATGAACATATTACATGAGATATTCATTACAGTTCCTCTACATTGTCTTATAAGATTATCAATCATTCATTTATCACACATTCATTATATCATATGGTAGTGATGAGTGTATTATTTATGATTGTAGCACCCATTATACATTTCCACCGAAGTGGACCATCCTACATCTACAGCATTCCGCACTCCATCATCACTGAGTATGTATGCTTGTTCAAAATATGTCATCTTTATTTCATAGGCATAAATATATCATAAATATGTCATTTCTATTCCATACACATGAATATACCCTTTTCATTCCATAAGCATATGATCATACTATGCTCTTTAGCATGGTTGTAACTTTACCATTTCATATACATAGCCATTACATTTCCATTTTATAAATATGACTATGTAATATTCATGCCATGATGTCATCATGCCATATCATCACCATGCCATAATATCATCAAGTTCATTCATGTCTCATAATCATAACCGTATCATATCACTTCCATTCCTAAACATAAGTACTCTTTCCACCCATAGACATAAACAAGTCATTTCACTTTCATACACTCATACATGTGTTTTCATTGAAGTAATCATCATAGCATAACATCACACATCATCAAACTTTATTGCTACCCGTTTATACATATATTAGGGGTAAACGTTCACTTACCTATTATTCCTAAGCGTATTCTTTTCGCTTAGAGGTTGTTCATTATCCGATCAATACCTAGTTCAATGATTGAACAACATCAGTGTAACCTTACACTTAAGGATCATTTCTCCACTCTTTCATTATACACTCATATCTTAGGGTAGGATTTCTGAATCTTCCTTGATTTGACTTTAATCCTTTCTCCTACTAAGCTTCATTTAAATGCATTTCATCCATCTAATAGAGTCTTTCATTCTATAAGACAGAAGTGTAGGGTCACAACAACTAACTGATCCCAAGTGAATCTTACACTCAGATCCTACACTTATCCACAAGATTCCTTATCTAGCATTAATTCCAATCCAAATTCTAGGGCTTTTATTTGTACAACCTAATTAAGGCTAGATTAGGCTCAGTTTCATAATTCCAATAAATCAATATGAAATGACTTTTCCATCATCTAGTGTAGGTTCTGCATATGTGTATGACATTGTTGAATCGTACACTCAAATCCAACCCTCATCCCAAATTTTGGGTTTCGATCTATATCTGTGGAATCCCTCATAACCCTAACTTGGAAATCCATGTTGTAGGTCCGAAAACCCAGAGTGTGGGAAGAAGGCAACTGCGGGCCATCCGAATTGAAACCATTGGATTTGACTTCGAACCAATGGAAGTGGATGGAGATGATGCTAAATTGGGAACTTTTTCGGATTACGGAAGAAGAAGTAACTCGAAAGTTGACGAACTTGGTAGATGGATCAAGAGTATAGTAATGACACAAGTGGTGTGAAATCCCCCGGATTTCTACCCCTTTAACCCGTGGCTTCAAGACAGAGAAAACCGGACCTCGAGTGGACAACAAATGTGGGCCTTTAAAGTGGAGCCCGAAGGGTTGGAAATGGAACCAATGTTGGTGGATGACCCTTGTGATTACTCATCAACTCTCCTAGAGTTTAAAAGAAGAAGGAAGATTAATCACAATAGTGTAAAATGGGTGATTTTGAAACGTCTGTAGATTGGCGATGGAGAATCTGATTGACATGAATAAGGTATCAAATTGAAGATCATCGAAAGACCTTTCCAACAAGCCAAAAATCCCAAAATATAAGTCCATTTGAGGGGTCAACATGGGGCTAGTGAACAGCCGGTCGACCACCCCAACCCCCACCCATTTTCCAACTTCGGGGTAGAATCGGATTTTTCATGTTTAAAACCATATTTTGAGTTTCTAACCTCTCATACTCGCACTTTAGAAGGCTAGTACGAGGCTGAGGCTAAAGGAGGAGGAGAAACCAAGGGAGAGGAAGGTTTTTAACCATTCGGAGGCGTGTCGGCACCCGAATCATTGCGGAATCGTTAGAAAAGGTAAGAATCCTCAAATCCTTTTCTTTTAGCTTGGTTTCATGGGTGTTCTTCGCAATAAATGATGGATTTGGGTAGTTGTTGCATGTTAGGTCTATTAAATGCTTCAAATAATTTTATTTATGTAAGAATCGTTTGTGCGGATCATTGCAAACGATTTCTCATTTTGATTCTCAGAGACGCTCCCGGGTGACTCACTAGAGCCAAATTTGGGGCTTTTTGATCCAGAACAAATTGGATCAAATTGAAGGTACCCTTAGGACCCTATTACTGCCAATTAGACATTTCCAAAGTTTGGGCAGATTACCAAGTGGATCACTATGAAGACTTTCTTGACAGTCAGCCTACAGATGGCAGTGACTACAGTGATTGTTGCATTTGCATTTCATTTCAGTTTGATTGTAATTTGAGTTTAATTCTGCATTTGCATTTCATTTCAGTTTGGTTGTAATTTGAGCTTCATTTGAGTTTTCCTTTCTACATAACGAGCTCTCTTCTCTGTATTCGGGGAGTTCAGTTTTGAGGAATAAAAGCTTTCCTTTGTGTATCTTCTGTTTCTATTATTTTAGTTCTTCTGTGTTATACTAGTTCTTCTATTATTTTGATCTAGTTCTAAATGATCTTTAGTTCTAGGTTTATCATTTTTCTTTTGATTTGACTTAGAATCGATGGTGAAATGTCGATTTTCGCCGAAACTAGGTTGAGAACGGTGGGTTCGAACCTAGTTGGCAGATTAGGCTTTTGTTGGGTGATTATGGGAACTCTATTAAAACCCAATTGACTTATAATTTATGTCTATTGATCTTCTTACCTGATTAGGTTTATTTTGATTATAATCACCAACTCATAAGTGTGACTTTGTGGAACTTTAGAGAGCTTATGCTAACTAGAAAGGTGAGGAATATACTTAACCTTATCTTGTATGTTTAATCATGTTAATTAAATTTTATTATTGATATCTTGCCTTGCTTTAGTATTTATTTTCTTGTGTTCATGTGAGGGACTTTGCACGAATGAAAGGTAAGAAAGTATGTTTGCTTCCATTTTCAATATTCTTTGAAAATAATATGAGAATGTATGAGATGGATGAGATTGAACAGAGTGAGTTTTTCTTTTATTTTCAAATCCTAAATTATTGATGTGAAGATATATGGATGATGTTGGATTAAATTACTCTTTTTATTTTATGTTTCAAACTAGGGTTGTGGGTTTGCCCATTACCCTAGTGAACTTACATGAATATGCATCTAGAGCTAAGTACATGAATGCTAAGTGTCTAGAAGTGTTTAGCTCGGTAACCTCATGAGTACTACTACCCTTCCGGCAGGGGTATTGAAGCCGGTTAACCCGTGATGTTAGTGGATGGGTCCTAAATGTCAACCAGGCCCACTATCATCATAAAGATATAGGGTTGCATATAATAGATAAGGGCTCCTGGGCGCTCAAGACCGGTGAAATGATCCATGAGAGGACATGGAGAGCATCATGTCCATTATATGTGGATGACCATTGGGTTAAGGAATGGGATCCAACATATGCCTCCCGTTGAGGATTCCATTCATAGGTGGGAAGGTATTGAACCAAAAGGGCACTAGGCATGAGGGGAGATATCCGGACCATATGTAGTATGAGACCGTATGACTTTGCATTGAGCTAGGATTATCCTTGACACGCTCCAAATCTCATACCAAACGGTGATGTGAGAGAGTGGTGACCTATACCCCAACCATGGCTTGACAGGACTTCACCCAACAACCACGGAGAACCCAATAGACGTCTCTTGTTGAGGGAGAGTGAATGAGACCGCCCAAAGGAGATTGGTGTTCAAACTTAACGCGTGTCTATCATAGAGACCTCATGATAGAGTTAGGAGTATAATATCATAATCATTCATACATCATATCATTATCATTAATTATATTAGAGATACTTAGACTATATGTGTGGTGTGAGATCTTTGGTACGAATGCATGATATGATGTTGAGTTGACCTCACTGAGTTTTGTTGAACTCATTCCTTTTTATATGTCTGTTTCTATTAGAATATTCTGCAGGTTATGAGGACTCCTTCCAAGTGGAGGATTCATCGCAAGCAGACTTTGTTGAAGGAGTGACTGAAGAAGATGTAGATTCGCACGAAGCTTCATGCCCGTGCAAGTACTATTCTTATGAGGTTGGATTCCATTAGGGAATCAATTTAATTTAAACTCCACTGCAATAAACTATTCTTCCTTCAAACTCTTATGTCCATTTTGATTAACTTTAGATAATGGATGACTGACCTTTTGATAATTCAGATTTGATAACTTTATACTTGAACTTGATTTATTCTTATCCTTTTAATTATGCTATATCATGTGTTGTATGGAATTGTCATTGAACCTAGGTCTTGCGGTGTATCACCCCCACGGGTATTCGAGTATGACCGGATCCGGCTAGGTGGAGTGTGATAGAAGTGGTATTAGAGCCTTTGTTCATACAAGTCCTAACTCCATATGATATAGTAGGGGCATTCGGAAACCCCGACCCCAAAAAAAAAAAAAAAAAAAAAAAAAAAAAAAAAGGGATAGGGGCATTCAAATCATCAAACCACAAAAAAAATAAAAAAAAAAAAAAAAAAATAACATGAAGTTAGAAAATTTTATCATAACAATTGCATAGTGAATCTAACTTGAATAAGATACAATAAGTATATGAAACACAAAATCCACACGGATGCTATTAATTAAACAAAAGCATAAAGCACAATAATGTATATGAAATATTGAAGTGCATAACTGATAAAATACTTAAGTTCTTAAATATTACAACCCAATATCAAGTGAAAGAGAGTGGACAAACACGCATAATAAAATTTGAACAAATGTACGAAACAGAATGAAACCGAGAGAAGTAAGCATAAATCTCTAGCGCTTGGGTGGAGGCGGAGGCTTATACTGACGAAGGAAAGTTCTCCCATTTTTCTCCCTTAATTTCTCTATGTTGGTGAGATTCACTCTGAAGTGTCTAAAGAAACGGGTCAAGAAACACCCGTACCCAAGGTTGGATACCTCCATATGGATTATGGCATGGTTGGATAATATATGTGAGATCAATGGGATATTCCACCTATAAAGTGAAAATGGTATGTGGAGAGAGCTTACCTTTGGGTTTCATGGAGAAGTGCCGCCAAACCTTGTGTTCAAGTGTCGCATGTAGCTAGATCTAACTTAGAAATGTAGTAGAAACCACCCAAAAGCAAGAGAAGGAGTGGAGAAGAGTGAAAATTTTGAAAAAAAATGTGAAAAGGTGTGATTTTGGGGTGGACAAGTTGCCTAGGTGCGCAGACTCGACCAGCGCGTGTGACGCGCAGACTCGACCAGTGCGCGTGGCGCGCAAAGCAGCACGCAGCACTACACAGGATGATAGCGCAGTGATGGCACAATGAGCAGCGCACGCACGGCAGGGGACTGGGGATGAACAGACCGGTCGACCAGCCATCCAACCGGCTGACCAACCGCTCCTTCCCGGGTCTGATAAGAAAATAATGTTTTTTTGAACCAGGGGATACCCGGTCGGATGGGCGGTTGAACAATGCGACCGGCCCAACCCCTGAGGCCCCAAAAAGTGTATTTTGGGTCATTTTTGGGCGTCTTAAATGGTTCAATGCTTGTATATGGTTCAAATGCTTGGTTTGCTTGAGTTTAATACAAGAGGTGGGTGTTTTGAGTTTGTGCTTTTGTGAATTGGAAAATAATGAAATCTTACGGTCTTGCTAAGATGGTTAACTTAAGAAATCGGGTCGTTGGAAACGGGAGTGACATGGGTAACTCTAGTGGCTCTAGTCATGAAGAAGGAAGTGGAGTTCCTCCACCAATTACCTAGACACCCCTCCCTCATTGTGGTGGCTTACCTAACACACCACCGGTGGTCATGACACAAGATTTGTTCAATGTCATGACCAACATGATGCAACAACAACAAACTCAAATCAAGCACTCATGCAAGGGGTGTTGGCGATCGGAAACAGGCACACACCACACCCTCACGGTGCCGGAACCTCCGCTCAAGGAGGGAATGATGGGAACTTTGGTTTGGAACCTCATAACAAACTCATGGAGCACTTCCTCAAGCTTCATGTCCCACCATTCACCGGAATCACCAAGGATGTTTTTGTTTCCGAACAAATGGTTGATAGAGATGGAGAAAGCCTTTCGTCAATTGAGGTGTGATGAAGAACATAAGCTCTTATGTGCCGAGCAAAATTTACAACATGAGGCCGATGCGTGGTGGAATGCCACACAACCTATCTTGGTGGCACAACATCCGATAGTTACATGGGAGGTATTTAAGGAAGCTTTTTGTCAAAACTACTTCCCGGTATCGGTGAGAGACTCTAAGGAAGCGGAATTCATGGCACTTCAACAAGGACCTCTGTCTGTCTTAGACTACCAGTAGAAATTTGAGGAGCTCTTCTTCTTAGCTCCCGTATTCATGAAGGCTGACTTAGAGAAAGCCATGAAGATCTCAAAAGGCTTGAGACCTACCATTAGGACTTACATGGCTATCCAACCCATTGTGACTTATGCTCAAGTTGTGCAAGTGGCAAGAAGATAGAGGAAGGAGAGAGAGACTTATCTTCTGCAAAGAAGTTTGGCTATCCAAGGACCTAGCCCTTATGTGAATAGGAATCTAGGAAGGCTTAGTAAGCCCTCACCTTACCCCACTCCTCAGTTCCAATCAAGAGAAGCAAGGTTCTTTGGACTTTCTAATTGTGAGGTTCTAACCCTAAACAACAAGTGGGGGTATCCATATCTTGATCCTGGACATCTTCAAGCACAACTTGACTCTGACTGGTGATCCACTTTCCCAATCCATCAAGGTTTCTACGGGTTCTTCTTCGAATTCCCGTAAGACAAGGTTCTTCAACGGTGGAATCTAGATCCATGGTCTCAAGGTGTCACATCCACCCAGCCGGTACCCTATCTGGCATACCCGGGATGTGATCCACAGCCCAAAAGATCCATAGTTTAGAGACCACATCAGCCACATCGACAATAACACAATCATGAACAATCAATATTAAGCTACAATCAATAAAATAGAATTCAAGAATAAGATATCAAGGATAATCAGAGTGCGGAAATAAATATCAAATCAGATAAATTAAGAAGGCAGTGGGCAGAATCCACTCCTTCACCAAGCGGAAGTGAGGTCAAAATTTAGTTAAGTACAAGTCTCAAGTTATGAAGATAAGTTAAAGTTATTACAATTCTTCTAAGTTTAATTGTCACAAAAAGAAGGGGTAACTACTCATAAGTCTCCTCCACAATGGATATGTCCTCTTCAAAGGTGAGGACCATGGAGATCCAACATGATTGCTCCCATACAACTCCAGGGCTAACCCTGGTACGCCGGGTGATCTTCTTCGGTATGGTCACCGAAGTCTTCAATGTAGCTAGTCTCCGGATAGTAGTATGAGGTATCCGGGTCCGCCTTAGGGAGGGTGCCATCAGAGTAATCACCTATAGAATAGCCTACCAAAATATTTCAACAGAAAAGGAATGAGTTCAAAAGAACTCAACAAGGAAGTTATTCCACCACACATAAACCACAAGATAATCATAACATGATGAAGATGATATGAGGCATATAATGCAATTTGATTTTATTCTAAGTATGCTGGTCCTCTATGGTAGACATGCTTTAAGTCATAGCACCATACTTCTTTAGGTAGTCTCAGTCACTCATCACCGGGGGAAATTGGGTCCTGCATCCCTCTCGGACAAATCCATGGTTGGGGGTTTCGGTCACCACTCTCTCACATTACCATTTGGTCTAAGTATTGGCGCATGTCAAGGTATAGACTAGCCCAATGCAAGTCATCTACTTAATCATATCATGTCAGTTCCAGATACGTCCATTCCTCCCCTCTCGGGATCCTTTCCAGTATCCTTCACACTAGAGTCACGGATATTACTCACCGGACTCATCAACCCTATTGGTCATCCACAAATGGTAAAAGGGAAGCTCTCACGTCACTCTCACGGATCATTTCACCGGTCTTGAGTGCCCGTTAGCCCAAGTCTAGCCATTTGCAACCCTACCAATAAATGGCCCCTTTCGGGTAACCGTAATGCAATTTATGTCCTCTCATGGAGTGGATACCGGTCTTGAGCACCCACAAATCCACACTACTACCACGGGTTGTTCGATCTCAATGCCCTTCTGAATCGGGTCTGATATGATAGGGACATCCTAGCCATACATCTATACAAGTCCTATGTATGTCATTCAATAACCCAGGAAGAGTCGATGGACACCTTCGGAAAACATCCCATACTATTCCCTCTGATGTCCAAGGACAGAAGCACCAGTAGGGTACCCCTCAATCCTGAGTTATACTTAAGAAATCACATGCCCAAGTTCATCATATCAGTTCACAAGATACAACATCATAATAAACATTCAATTCATGACATTGACATAAGTCATCATATATTGAAATTGATAAACATAATAAGACATTGAAATAACATAATGTAAACACAAAGCTACTATTGAAAGACATATGTAGCAAGTCTAACATGATAAGAATATGAATTAGAAACTATATTTACTAAGTTAGGGATACCAAGTCAAAATTCCATATCTTAGGTAATTATATCGATAACTATCCTTACCTTGAATCGGAGAAGAGAATGGTCCAAGATCACAAGCAAGTGGCCCAAATAGCCTTAAAGTCCTAAACAAGCATATATGAAAGGTTAGAGAAGAAATCAGAACAATCGGAGATCAAACGAATCAGAACTAGGCAAAAGTTGCTGACAGCAACTCTATTGGTCGATACATTTGGTCGATAATATCGACCAAAACATGTTTCTGCAGAATTTTACAGAATAGTTCAGCAACTTTAGGTGCGGACTTGGAGGGCTATACAAGGTAAAATTGCATGGGGTTTTCTCCTACAGTTCACTCAAGAGGTCTAGTTTTAGGAAGTACCTTTGGATTATGCACAGGAGTCCGTTTGATATTTCAACTATCTCACTCTTCATCAGTGTGCAGATTCTAACTTAACACTGATAATGTGCTCAAGGAAGGAGCAGCATCGTCAATGTCCATAAACTGGAGTTCCGACATTACGTCATCAACCAGTAGGGCCCATAAGTCCCTTCTACCACCACTTCGGGTCTTCGAACCTACAAACACAACAATGACCGGGTCGAGTCAAGGTTAGGTAAAAGCTGGATTTTACACAAGGTATAGATCTTGGACTTGAATCCGAATACTCCATAGTTTATTCCGGTTGTACCTACGGGTACTCGGACTACTCAGACCTGTAATACAAATCCCGGGTTAGAAATACAGAGTTCGTTCAAGAATGCCTAGTTTTGCCCTCTTTTCATCTTCAAACCTTTAGGTTTTGTTCCTAAAATTGAATCATCATATTGTTAGGACTTTTTTGGCAAGTTTGAACTCATCTTTTGATCTACTCTTCAAAGGTTTCGAATTGACAACAAGGTGAGGACATTCACTTACATATAAACTTAGTCACATTCTTATTTATAATAGGACTTGAATGCATACTCTATATTGTTGTCTTAGGACTTAAACATGATTGCTATGCCTCTGCAATTTCATAATATTGTTAGTAATGATCTTATGCATATTTGTTAGATATGTGAATGTTTGGAATGAGAATGAATTATGATTTGATGATGTGTTTGGAATCATATTGTAACATGAATGCTTAGGTTGTGATTGTGAATTGGGGAATGCCATTTGGGTGTTTCTGTCTTGGGAGATCAGTGGAGGTGGTATGCGACACAATCCTATGATGTCCCTTGGAGCTTTTCATGATTATTGGATGTCATACCTAGGATGTGTAAAAGGGTTTGGTTAGAAAACCCATTATATCTGTGAAATCCCGCAAAACCTTAATCCGAAAATCCTTAGCAAAGATCAAGTTTTTGGAAACCTTGTCTATCTTTGGAAGAAGATTAACTGGAATGATGTTGGACTAGGAAAGTTGACCGTGAATACAATGATGACACCTTTGGAAGGTCCTATAAAGCCAAGCAAGACCCTTTTCTTAAGTTGGTGAAGGACTCAGGTGAAGCAGGTGGCATTCGGAAACCAAAAATTTGATTCTTACCCTTTGTCATTGCTTGGTTGATTGCCTTGGTTGTCCCAGCGGCCAAGGCTTCCCTCGGGGCAGAATTTCACTTTTGGAAAAATTAAGTTTTTGGAGCCCTATATATTCTAACTTCGATCTAATTCGTACCACTTAACCTCAAAACTGTTGGAGAACACAAGAAGAACCCAAGAGCTCTCTCTTCAAAGCCAAGGAAGATCCCCAAGCATCCATAGGAGTTACATACTTGTGGAATGGACCTTGATATGATAATTGTGGAATCATATTGTGATGTGATTGCCTAGGTTGTGGTTGTGGAATGGGGAATGCCCTTTTAGCGTTTCTGTCATTAGATATCAGTGGAGGTGATAAGGGACGCATTCCTATGGTGCCCCTTGGCGCTTTTCATAACTATTGGTTAACATACCTAGGTTTTGTCTAGAAGTGTTTGGCTAGGAAACCCTATCATATCTTACCCTATCGGAAGGGGTATTAAGGCCGAGTGACCCGTGGCAGCAATGGGGATTTGTGGGTGCTCAAGACCTGTAGTCAACCCTTGAGAGGACACAAATCACATTGTGGGGGCCATTCATTGGTAGGGTCGCACATAATAAACTTGGGCTCGTGGGCGCCCAAGAATGCGAGAAGCATGAGGGGACATGAGAGCTTCCCGTTTATTATATGTGGATGACCAATAGGGGTAAGAGTCTACGTGTCTGAGAAGGAGACAGTGACTCTAGGGGGAAAAGTACCTGAAATGATCGCAAGAAGCGAGGAATGGACGTATCCGACCCTAAGTAGATGTGACTCAGGAGATGACTTGCATTGGGCTAGGTATAACCCTGACATGTGCCAATACTCATACCAATGGTGGAGCGAGAGAGTGATGACTTAAACCCCAGCCATGGAATGTCAGAGAAGGATGCGATGATCCAATACCACGAAGAACCCAAGAGACAGAGATTGTTGAGGAGAGTGACTGAGATTTCCCAGAGGAGTATGGTGTTATATCTTAATGTGTGTCTGCCAACAAAGACCAGCATGTATAGAGTTAGAACCATACTTGCATACTATTTCATATCATTTGCATTTATGCCTTGTTCTTGTTCTTGAGATTGTGGCTGTTACAATTGTTAATTGTGTTTAAACTGCTTGCTGAGTTCTTTTGAAATCACTTTTCGGGGAACATGTTTTCTTTAGATTGTGTTGCAGGTATTGATGACTACAAGATCCCGAACCAAGAGGCCACGGCATGTGACTCATATGGTTTTCAAGATATTGGCGATTACGAATATCACAGTGAAGTATACCCGTGTGATGACGGAGCGTACCAAGATAGTCGAATCTTGGAGCTAGAGTGTCCTGTGCTGGAGACAGAGACATTTGAGTCAAATATTGTTTGATGGACATAGATACTCATTTTGTTTAGTTTTAGAACGATTCTTAGTTTCCTTTATTTAATTCATTTGTAATACTAGAGTTTCGATCTACCTTCCGCATTTGACTTTAGAGTTTATTTAAGCTATACTCTATACTATGATCTTGTTTTATTCTGCACTCTGATATTGTGAAACCCAGCCCTAACCTAACCCTGACCTTGACCCGGTAACCCGGTTGTTTTTAGGTCCGAAGACCCGGAGTAAAGGAAGAAGCCAACTATGGGCCATCTCAGTACAAGACATGGTGTTTGACTCTGAACCCATGGATGTTGATGATGGAGTTCCATACTTGGAAGTCTGTGCAGATTTGGAAAGGAAGCTGCACCTGTCTGAAGATGAGATTAGTTGAAGGACTTGGAGTATTATCAGACTTGGTTTGAAGGTATTTCTACACACTAGATATGTCACTTAATGTGTGCAAAAGCCCATAAGGTTTAGAGCCCATTTGATCCTCCAAATCCCTCATAACCCTAACTTGGAAATCCATGTTGTAGGTCCGAAAACCCGGAGTGTGGGAAGAAGACAACTGCAGGCCATCCGAATTGAAACCATTGGATTGACTTTGAACCAATGGAAGTAGATGGATGATGCTAAGTTGGGAACTTTTTCAAATTACGGAAGAAGAAGTAACTTGAACATTGACGAACTTGGTAGATGGATCAAGAGTACAGTAATGACACAAGTGAAAGGTCTCGAAAAACCAGGTAAGACCCTTCTATAACATGGAAAAGGACCGAAGAGGAAGTTAGGGCTTTCGGAGCACCAAAATACACTTTTTGACCAAAAGTGTCAGATTGGAAGCTTGCCTTGGCCGCCCCAAGTGACCAAGCCTCTCTCTGGGCAAAATTGGCACTTTTAGGAAATTAGGTTTTTGAAGCCCTATTTAATTATTTTTCGTTCTAACACGTGTCATTATGATCTAAAGTCGTCAGAGAACATCAAAGACACTCTAAAGAACCCACTCCAAGGTGAAGGAAGGTTTGGGAGCATTCGTCAAGTTTTTCGTCCGACAATTCTTCTTCCGACAATTCTTCTTCTACAAGGTTAGCATTCACACTATTCTTTTTAGTTCTTCTTTCTCTATTGTTTCTACCTATTGTAGAGACTTAGAAGAAGGTCTAAATCTACTGTAAGTACCTATTCTTCAATTTTCTTAGTTCTAGAGTGAATCTCCATTCACTCTAGCTCTTCCGTGAACTTCACTATATGATTTCGGTAAAGACCTAGGATGAATCTATGTGATTTGTATTCTCTTTGATTAGTCTGATTTTCAAACCATGTAGATCATACTCTATAATGTTTTCAGATGTTATTCTACTATACTTTTTACCCTACTCTTGTATATTTGTGAATCTACGACTTGATTTTGGATGAAACCTAATATAGGACTCGTTAGGTTATCATTCCTTTGGCCATGATTAATGCCTAAACCATACTAGTTAATGTCCTTCCATGATTTCAAAATTTCCTAGTTAATTTCGGAGTGGTTTAGAACCCAAACGATGAGTTTTCTATCGATTTTACGATTTGTTGTCCTCACACAGTAGCCTTGTCGATTGGCTTGGTAGCCCCAAGCGACCAACCATCTTCCTGACGGCAGAATTGTCACACCCCACCCCCGGAACCGGTCCCACCCAACATGTGAAACCCGGCCCGAACCTTAACCCGGATACTCTTTGATTGTAGGTCCGAAGACCCAAAGAAGTGAAAGTCAACTATGGGCCATATTGGTAGAAGATATAGTGTTCGACTCCGAACCTATGGAGATTGAAGATATCTCCCCATACTTGAAGACAATGTTGGATATAGAGAAGAGACTACACCTTGATGAAGAGAAGATTAGTTGATGACCTTAGAGCTTGGTGGGATATGATTTAAAGCCATTTTTCCATGCTAGGTATGTTATAGAATATGTGTATAAAGTTTCGCTTGATTCCGAGTAGTGGAAGACCCTTAAATCCTTGTTTTTGGGTTTGCTATCAGCCTGGGTAGACTGCTTGGGTCGACTGGGCCATGCTACCCAGCCAATCGACCCAGAGATGCTGAACTCGAATAGAATCTTCTGTTTTGAGTATCTTGCTATATATACCCCATGACTTCGTGATTTTAGTATCCCTAGCCTCCAAAACACTTAGAGAACGAAGGGAAACCATCTCCAAGCCTCCAAGAGTGAAGAAGAAGATCCAACCTTGCAGACTTGCAAGTTCTCTCTCTTGTTCTTCAATTAAAGGTTAGTATTCAATCTTTTGTATTATTGATTCATTCTTTCCATGATCACTCTCATCTCTGAACTGAGATTATGATGAAGATGCTACAACCTTGTAGTCATATCTTTACAATCTCTTTTCATTCTCTTATGCCATGATCATCTCATTCATTCTTAACATGATTATTATGATTTCTTCTTAAACTATGATCATATTCCTATTTTGATTTATTCTAGCATTATAGATACTTCTCTATGATTATTCATACCTCTGATCTAATGTGTTCTTGTACTAGAATGAGACCTAATCATCTCTAGTTCATCTCTTTCATTCATAGCATGTTTCCAATGAAAACTATGATTTTTACCAAAATAGAAACTATGATTCTAAATTAGTAAGTAATGGTTTTAATGGTGGTTTGATGTCTAAATTATGCTTTTTAGTCTTAGACTACTGTGTTAGACAATCTCTCCAAGTTTCATCGCATTCCAGTTTGTGTAGCATAGGTTTCGGATCAAGATTCTCTTTTTATTTTCGGATTTGCTCTTGGGCAGATTGCCTGGGTCGACTGGAGCACTCAACCCAGCCAATCAACCCGCAAGAACAGAATCTGATTTCTTCATCCGATTCCATTCTATTCATGCTTATTCTTTTAGGACTACTTCCTAATGATTGTGTGATGCTATTCTAGGGTTTATTTGCTAACTTTGGATTCATCCTCTTGTTTGTCCGGAATACATTTGAATCTATTTAAGGTAAGGAAGTTGTTACCATATTAACATAGATTGCATAGATTTAGTTTCTAATTTGGGAACTACTTAGATTTGCTACTGTTATGTTAGTTTCTATTATGATATGAATGCTGCAAGTACATTAGGATCTTATTTCCTTATTTACTTTATGTACTTGATTATGTATGAATACTTACTCATGTATGTTTCTTATTTATTTAATCTATCTTATTATACTCTTTCATATGATGAGATATCTGTCGTGGATGATATGACTGAATTATGATTGTGATTGTTTAGGTATGATTTGGGATTGGGGAATGTCCTTTTGACATTTCTGTCCTTGGACCTCATTGGGAGTAGTATGGGATATTTCCAATGTTGCCCTTTGATGCTTTCCCAGATTATTTGTTATCATACCTAGGATTTGTCTAGCAGTGTTTGGCTAGGTTATACCCCTGTTATATCAAATCCGATTCGGAAGGGTATTGAGACCGAACGACCCGTGGTAGCAATGGGGATTTATGGGCGCACAAGACCGGTAACCAACCCGTGAGGGGACATGAATCACATTGTGGGGGCCATGTATGGGTAGAGTTGCATATGGATAGACTTGGGTTCATGGGCGTTCAAGACCGGTAACCAACCCGTGAGAAGACATAAGAGCTTCCCGTTTACTATATGTGGATTACCTATAGGGTTGATGAGTCCGTAGTCCAAGTTGGTTGTAGCCATAGGATCTGTTGACTCTAGTGTGAAGGATACCGGAAAGGATCGCCAAGGGCGAGGAATGGACGTATCTGGATCTGAGTTGATATGACTAAGTAGAAGACTTGCATTGGGCTAGGCTTTACCTTGACATGTGCCACTACTTAGACCAATGGTGATGTGAGAGAGTGGTGACCTAAACCCCAGCCATGGAATGTCCCGAGGGATACCTTAACCAACTACCACCGGCAGAGCCCAAAATGCCTAGATGGCTGAGGGAGAGTGAATGACCTTCCCAAAGAAGTATGGTGCTATGACTTAAAGCATGTCTGCCTATAGAGACCAGCATACATAGACTTACTCATACATACATTGGTGGTCTCATATCATATCATATCATCTTATGCTTTGTTTGTGTTACTATGTTATTTATGCTATTATGGAATAACTTGTCTTGCTGAGTTTCTTTTGAAACTCACTCCTTTTGTACAATATCTTTTGTTAGACTATTCTACAGGTTTTGATGGCTATGAAGCGCAATATGAGGAAGCGCAAGATGAAGAAGCATACCATACGCAAAGTGTTGGTGACTACGAAGATTACATTGAGGATCCCTCGAGTGGTCTCTCTTGTTACCAAGATTAGCCCTACTGTGGAGTGGGAGCGTCTGAGCGTAATCGATGAAGTCTATGTTTATGAAGACATCCTTTATAAAGTAGAAAAGACTCTAGCTTAGTTAGAATATATCTTTCTTTCTTGTCTTTAGAATCAGTTGTAATCCCTTTGATTTTCGAACTACATTCCGCTGTACTCGTGGAGTGAGATTCCGCCTCACTCTACTTTTGATTTATATATCTATTGATATCATTTCCGCACTCTGATGATTATCTCGTTACTCTACTTTGATTCATTTGAATAATATTGTTAACATTGATTTAGTCTTGTTCTTAATTATATTGTTGTGAATGTGGGATGTTGATTTTACTAACTACTGGATCTTGTGGATTGTGGATCACACACTCGGGTATGCCAGATAGGGTACCGGCTGGGTGGATGTGACACAACAACCCGTGGGTGCAAATCATAATCACAAGATCCACGGTTTACCATCAATGATAATAAATGCACACAATAACAATCAAGAGCAAGAATAATCCAAATAGTTAAATAAAAATAATTACATGAGTCCAATACTTGAAAAGAAAGAACCCAAGAAAAAGGAATAAAGTAATATGTCCCAAAATTTATATAGTTCAGCATAAGCAAAAGTTGAATTAATTCTGATTGTTTCTTTGTGTTCTCTCATAGGCGATGGTCTTTTCTTTAAGTTTTGCAATGAAAGGAGTCATCCAGCCTTCCTCCAGTGACTTCTCAAAATTACATGCTACTGCCTCCTCCTGCCATCTATGAGTGTTATAAGCACACTCCAAGCATCTGCAGGTTGCTTTTTGACATACATCTTCACTTCCCATTGGCGCCTCCATAACTTCTTCACATGAGTCATTCCAATCACACGGAATTTCTCCTGATCCAATATACCCATTTGTATAATATAATTCAGCACACAAAAAGGAATGAGTTCTGACGAACTCAGTAAGGAAACACATCTCACATACATATCGACATTGTATCATGTAAACAACATAAATGAAGAATGATATGCAATTACATAGATGCAGCTATAAATCTAACTATGCAAGTCTCTAATATGGCAGATATGCTTTAAGATAAAACACCAGCCCTCCTCTGGGTAGGTCTAGTCACTCTGATCCCTCACGGACTGGTTACCTCTATTAGGATCCCGGCCAAGGGGTTCAGTCATCGTCAATCAACCATGGTTGGGGTTTAGGTCCACACTCTCTCACCACAATCACGGCATGAGTACCTGGCGCAAGTCAAGGTTTCTAATCCAATGCAGAGTCATACAATGACATACCATATAGTCTAGATACTTCCCCTATATCACCAACCGACTCAGTTCAGTATCCTTCTCTACCTAGGAATGAGAATCCTCACAAATTGGACTCTATTCCCTAACACTATGGTCATCCACATATTGTTGGGGTGGATACTCTCATGTCCCCTCATGACTCCCAGCCGCTCTTTGGACGCCCATGAGCCCAAAACCTAACATATGCAACCCTACCAATACATGACCAATAGTGGACCACTGAATCTCTACACGGACTGGTTACTGTTGTAGGATGAGACAGAGTCACATCACCATCATCATGGGTCATTAGGCTTCAATATCCCTGCTGAAAGAGTATTAGCATGTAGGGGTACCTATCCATGCCATCTAGACCTCCTAGGTATGTCATCTAACAACCATAATAGTGTTGGAGGCATCAGTAAGCAGTATCCCATACCACAGCCCCTAATATCTCAAGCAATGGATACCCAATATGGATACCCTCTACCATAGTTACATCACATCATCAACCATCATCATATAACTAAACATATAACATCACATAGCAATTGAAGTACATCTCATTATCATTCGCAAGACCTAATTATTCATAATTCATATGAACCTACAGTTACAGCAAGTTACAAGATTACAAATGCATTCGAAGATAAAATAATGCATCATAGATTATGTTTGTGCATACATGTAAGAATGTATCCTTACCTGTAGAAGCATAAAAATGACGGTAATTGCAACTGAACCTCACAATTAGAAAGTCCAAAGAACTTTAGAGACTACCTAGAATAAGGTTATAAAAATACATTAAAGACAGGAGTCAAAATAGAGCAACAACCAACCTGACTAGGCTACAATGAACCAGCTGGTTGCTTATGGCGGTTGGTTGGGCAATCGACTGCCCTAAGTGAGTGCCCCTATTCCAGACAGCATCATAGGTCCGAAATTCTGATTTTTGATCTCCCAATTTTAATTTGATTTTGGGATGAATTTTGTCTATAAGGAGCTCACAACACTAACAAACCAAAACCTTAAAAAAATTTAATGATTCAGTAACCACATCATCTCCTTCAATCAAATCAATCCTTTATTCGGATGTAAGGATCCGCTTTCAAACATGATCCAATCAAGATCACTGATGGGAGAATAGAACCATCACAAATGACTTTCTATAGGACCATGGAAGAAGGATTCACACTATTCCAAGAGAAGAGGAACAGGTATAGAGAGTGTGATATCAACTTACCACCGATTGATTTGACGAGGGATTGGATCTTCCTTTCAAATCATGCATCCTTCACCTTCCAACACATGCACTCTGACTCCTAACCGTCCACAGCAGCCTCCACAAATATAATATTAAGTAAATAAGGTTTGGTTAGCTATATATAGAGGTCTGGAGAAAAATAGGGTTTAATTCCCATAAGCAACCATGGCCGGTCGCTTGGGGCGATTGGTTAAACAATCAACAGCCTTAAGCAACACCCTAGTACCTTTCAGTACTTGGGCGCTTTGCTCAACTGATTGATCCCCAACACTAACCTAACCCTAAACAACAAGTGGGGGTATCCTTATCTTGATCCTGGACATCTTCAATCACAACTTGACTCCGACTGGTGATCCACTTTCCCAATCCATCAAGGTTTCTACGGGTTCTTCTTCGGATTCCCAGTAAGATAGGTTCTTCATCGGTGGAATCCAGATCCATGGTTTTTTTAAGGTATAGATCTTGGACTTGAATCCGAATACTCCATAGTTTATTCCGGTTGTACCTACGGGTACTCGGACTACTCAAACCTGTAATACAAATCCCGGGTTAGAAATACGGGGTTCGTTCAAGAATGCCTAGTTTTGCCCTCTTTTCATCTTCAAACCTTTAGGTTTTGTTCCTAAAATTGAATCATCATATTGTTAGGACTTTTTTGGCAAGTTTGGACTCATCTTTTGATCTACTCTTCAAATGTTTCGAATTGACAACAAGGTGAGGACATTCACTTACATATAAACTTAGTCACATTCTTATTTATAATAGGACTTGAATGCATATTCTATATTGTTGTCTTAGGACTTAAACATGATTGCTATGCCTCTGCAATTTCATAATATTGTTAGTAATGATCTTATGCATATTTGTTAGATATGTGAATGTTTGGAATGAGAATGAATTATGATTTGATGATGTGTTTGGAATCATATTGTAACGTGAATGCTTAGGTTGTGATTGTGAATTGGGGAATGCCATTTGGGTGTTTCTGTCTTGGGACATCAGTGGAGGTGGTATGCGACACAATCCTATGATGTCCCTTGGAGCTTTTCATGATTATTGGATGTCATACCTAGGATGTGTAAAAGGGTTTGGTTAGAAAACCCATTATATCTATGAAATCCCGCAAAACCTTAATCCGAAAATCCTTAGCAAAGATCAAATTTTTGGAAACCTTGTCTATCTTTGGAAGAAGATTAACTGGAATGATGTTGGACTAGGAAAGTTGACTGTGAATACAATGATGACACCTTTGGAAGGTCCTATAAAGCCAAGCAAGACCCTTTTCTTAAGTTGGTGAAGGACCCAGGTGAAGCACGTGGCATTCGGAAACCAAAAATTTGATTCTTACCCTTTGTCATTGCATGGTTGATTGCCTTGGTCGTCCCAGCGGCCAAGGCTTCCCTCGGGGCAGAATTTTCACTTTTGGAAAAATTAAGTTTTTGGAGCCCTATATATTCAAACTTCGATCTAATTCGTACCACTTAGCCTCAAAACTATTGGAGAACACAAGAAGAACCCAAGAGCTCTCTCTTCAAAGCCAAGGAAGATCCCCAAGAATCCATAGGAATTTCTCCGTTGAATCTTCTTCTACAAGGTTAGTATTCGCTTCTATTCTCTCTATATCTACTCTCTCTACTGTCTTAACTCATTGTTGTGATTGTGAGGAAGGTCTTATGCTACTGTAATGACCTAATCTTTGATCATCATAGTCTTAAAGTGAATTCCCATTCACCCTATTCTTTCTGTGGACAACACGGTATGATTTCGGTATTATGCCTAGTATGATCTTCATGATCTCAATTCTACTTGTGTTGTTTGACCTCTAACCTATGCTAGATCCATTCTTAAGTGAATTTTAGACCATGATCTACTGTTTTCTTATCTTTAGAATGAATCCCCATTCATTCTAGTGTATTCGTGAAATCTACGGATCGATTTCGGATTAAGCCTATTATGTTAGATGCTTAGATCATGCTAGATAGTCTTCTTATACTATTTTATAATTTTTCTATTAATATCGGAGTGTTTCGAACTCGAATGATGGGTTTCTGACCAATATTGGAGTTTATTGTTCGTACACAGCAGGCTTGGTCTCCTGCCTTGGTCGCCCCAAGCGACCAAAGAGGTCTACGAAAGAAACTTTTCCCTGTTTTGCCTTCGTTTCATCTCCGATCATTAGGGTTTGATCCTTATGTTCTATAGTTGTTTGTTTAGGGTTATTTTGGTGATTTTGGACTTACCCTTTGACCTCTTTCTTCGGAGATTACGAATCAAATATAAGGTGAGTACATTAACTCACAATTGACATAATTATATTCATTGTTTTGATGGAACTTAACTACTATTTAGGACTTTATCACTACTATTATAATCCTATAATTATAGTATGCTATTCATGATATGATTTACATACTTGTATTCAATGTGAAGGATGGGATTGTGAATGGACCTTGATATGATAATTGTGGAATCATGTTGTGATGTGATTGCTTAGGCTGTGGTCGTGGAATGGGGAATGCCCTTTTAGCATTTCTGTCATTAGACATCAGTGGAGGTGGTATGGAACGCATTCCTATGGTGCCCCTTGGCGCTTTTCATAACTATTGGTTAACATACCTAGGTTTTGTTTAGAAGTGTTTGGCTAGGAAACCCTATCATATCTGACCCTATCGGAAGGGGTATTAAGGCCGAGTGACCCATGGCAGCAATGGGGATTTGTGAGCGCTCAAGACATGTAGCCAACCCTTGAGAGGACACAAATCACATTGTGTGGCCCATTCATTGGTAGGGTCGCACATAATAACCTTGAGCTCGTGTGTGCCCAAGAGTGCGAGAAGCATGAGGGGACATGAGAACTTCCCATTTATTATATGTGGATGATCAATAGGGTTAAGAGTCTACGTAGCCGAGAAGGAGATGGTGACTCTAGGGGGAAAGGTACCTGAAATGATCGTGAGAAGCGAGGAATGGACGTATCCGACCCTAAGTAGATGTGACTCAGTAGAGGACTTGCATTGGGCTAGGTATAACCCTGACACGCGCCAATACTCATACCAATGGTGGAGTGAGAGAGTGGTGACTTAAACCCCAGCCATGGAATGTCTGAGAAGGATGCGTTGACCCAACTACCACAAAGAACCCAAGAGAGAGAGATTGTTAAGGGAGAGTGACTAAGATTGCCTAGAGGAGTATGGTGTTATATCTTAATGTGCGTCTGCTAACAGAGACCAGCATGTATAGAGTTAGAAGCATACTTGCATACTGTTTCATATCATTTGCATTTATGCCTTATTCCTTTTCTTGATATTGTGGTTGTTACAATTGTTAATTGTGTTTGAACTGCTTGCTAAGTTCTTTTGAAATCACCTTTTGGGGAACATGTTTTCTTTACATTGTGTTGCAAGTACTAATGACTGCAAGATCCAAAACCACGAGGCCACGGCATGTGACTCATATGGTTTTCAAGATATTGGTAATTACGAATATCACAGTGAAGTATACCCGTGTGATGACGGAGTGTACCAAGATAGCCGGATCTTGGAGCTAGAGTGTCTTCTGTTGGAGACAAAGACATTTAAGTCTAGATAATGTTTGATGGACATAGATACTCATTTTGTTTAGTTTTAGAATGATTCTTAGTTTCCTTTATTTAATTCATTTGTAATACTTAGAGTTTCAATCTACCTTTTGCATTTGACTTTAGAGTTTATTTCCGCTATACTCTATACTATGATCTTGTTTTATTTCGCACTCTGATATTCTTTATGATCCTTCTGTGATCTATTACTTGATTGTTTCTTAATTTACTTTAATACAATGATTTGTTCTTGCTCTTGATTATGGTATTGTGCTATGTGGGTATATGATCACCCTGAACTTGATCTTTGGGCTGTTGATCACACCTCCGGGTATTTCAGATAGGGTACTGGCTGGGGGGATGTGACAATATCATACCCTATCGGCGTGGGTATTGAGGGCGAGTGACTCGTGGCAGCAATGGGGATTGTGGGTGCTCAAGACCGGTAGCCAACCTCTGAGAGGAAAAAATCACATTGTGGGGGACATTCATTGATAGGGTTGCATTATAATAAGTCTGGGCTCATGGGCGCTCAAGACCGGTAGACAACCCATGAGAGGACATGAGAGCTTCCCGTTTATTATATGTGTATGACTAATAAGGTTAAGAATCCGTAGTTCGAGTTGGTTGGTGCCATAGGATACGATGACACTAGGGGGAAGGATAAGAACCGATTGCGAGGGGCATGAGGGGAAGTATCTAACCCAAAGTTGATGTGACTCAAGAGATGACTTGCACTGGGCAAGGTATAACCCTGACACGTGCCAGTACTCATACCAAATGGTGTGGTGAGAGAGGTCACTAAACCCCAACCAAGATGATAGTCCTAGAGGGATGCCCGTAACCCCTTACTTGTGATCCCAAAATAGGTATCCAGTTCGTGAGGGATCAGAGTGAGTAGACCTTCCTAGAGGAGGTTGATGTTCTATCTTAATGTGTGTCCGCCATTAGAGACTAGCGTCTGTTAGAGTTAGTTGCATACTTGCATATTGTCTCATGTCATATTGCATCGTGCTATATTCTTGAATTGGATTGTAATTGTTATTTGTATGTGAACTACTCGCTGAGTTCTTTGAGCTCACCCTTCGGGGACAATGTTGGTTTCAGATGACTTTGCAGGTGAAGAAGAGATCCCGAGCCCCTGTTCAGAGGTCCCTTCCTTATATTATGCAACTGAGGAAACAATGGGAGTTAATGGTAACTCGTGGTGCGACTCGAGTACCGGTATGGAGTTCTATCATGGCTCCAATCAACAATGATAGAAGTCATCTTGCTCGAAGGAGGGATAACGAGCTTGACATTGATCCCAAGTTACAAGAATACAAAACCTTAGAGAAGAAGGCGAAAATAGAAGAAGAAGAACCATTAGAAGACATAGATTAGTTTGATAGTCTTCTTTATTTCTTTTAGTTGTAATACTCTAGTTTTGTCTATTCTTCCGCATTTTGACTATTTTAGTTACTTCCGCACACTTTTACTCTAATTATTTTGGTATCACTTCCGTACTCTAATATTGTTTTGAGATCCTTCTGAGATACATTCTTTGATTATTCTTTTAATTACATTAATACAATGATTTATTCTTGCTCATAATTGTACTATTGTGTTATGTGGGAGGATGATTGTTGAGACTTGATCTTCGGGGTTGTGGATCACACCTCCAGATATTGTAGTTAGGGTATTGGTTGGGGGGATGTGACAATATCGAACTCCCAAATTTAGGCTTTGGTTTACAGAGAGTCACCAAACCTAATAATGCTCATAATTCCATATTTGGCTCTAGAATTTTTGGGTTCTTGGTTTGAACTACCTAATGTTGGGTAATTCTTCAAACTAAGTTGGGGGTTTTACATAATGATCCCTATATTCATAAACCCTGCAGTCTAAGCTTTACTTGAACATAATTCCAGTATACCATCTCCTCGATTTCAAGCATCTTACATGATAACTATTAAATTTCATGCATGGGATCTTGAATTAGAACGTAGGAGAATTCTAAACAAAATTATAAAGAAGAGGATTTGAGTTTTACCTTGAGGTGGGGAATCTATACGTGCTCTTAGCTCCTCCTCTTCTCCTCTCTCTCACTCTCCATTTTCTTCTCCTTTGTCAATTTTAATTTCTCTCTCCTCTCTCTTCCTCTTTCTCTTTTATATTTCCTTTATTTTATTCTATAATATGCTACATGCTACCTCATTCTCTTTATTCATCATGTTCTTTACTTTGTTCCTAAGCATCACCACCTCACCACTTAACTTGGCAAGGTGGTGGGCGATGGGATAATTCCACCCTTATCTCTTTGGTTTATAGAAATGTTTAGATATATTATATCATATATAATATAAATTATTTAGTTCACCTTTTACTTAAACTCATTAATCATGCATGTAATTTACTGAATTGTCATTTATGTCCTAATTAATGAATTACAGCCCATCTCAATATCTTACATAAGACCTGCTTAACAGTCAAATTGTGGGTACCTTCGAGTCCAGAAAATTACACTAATCATTTTCCCATTTTCAGTTTAGTCTAATTCCATCATATATAGGACCTACGGATGAAACTGTGCTTAGGCTGATTTTGGATGTGGAATCCATTTCCATTTCATTGCATTATCATTCAATATCCTATGATTTATCCAACAAATCGAGTGTGTCGGTCTTCATACTTAGGACCAAGGTACCACTACCATTGCTAAGCCCGCAATCATTAGCTCCAATATAATACTTTTTTAAAATTAACTTATTTACCTAGGGCATCTATTGTTCCCCTTGCCGGTTTTGGTTCATTGGCTCATGGCTCATTCAATAGAACCGGTTTATTACCTTATTGGACCGGACATTCAGAATGCAGATATTACATTTCTACCCCTCAAGAAATTTCGTCCTCGAAATTTTCATGCCTGAATCTTCATTTAGTTATAATGTTTCTTGACTTACCATTTGGGAGGGGTCACTTGTATTGAACTCCAATATTTCACTTTCAACTCAACACATTCTTCTAGTAACTTTGAGCTGCTAACATTTAACATTCTTTCTTTATTAGTACCATTTTCACACATTTCTTGAACCATCTTAGGTCCCTTACATTTCCTTTCATTAATTTGGCGGCTTTAGCAACTAAGGGACCTTTAATACTTTCTTCCATTTAGTACTTCCAACGAAGCCATATGTATTGTGGACTGATGTTAATCATAAACAGGTTCTGCCAATGTCAATGGTTCAATTTGATAGTTTACATCATTCATCATACATGATCTTATCATAGCTTTAAGGATCTATACTGATCTCTTAAGCTATCTACTTTTCTAAAGGTTGAACCATGTACTGGAATTCACTTGAATACCTTTTACCCATGCAACTCTACTAGTAGGGAGAGATATTGATGATGAACCTTCGGCCATATGGTCTTATAATCTTTTATGGTATGCTCTCTTTGCTATTTAGATATGCCATTTTCAGTTTTCATCTAAGCAATGTTGGAAGTTGCAATGGCTTAATTGGTCGTAATATCTTATTTATAGACTTAGTAGCCTTGTTTTCATTCCTTGCAGGCCTCTATTCTTGATGTGAATCATGTACCAAATCATTATTACCTTCAAGTTCCCTTTTTAGGGGTAGACCTTGTAATTTCTGTGGGTATAGTAAAGGAACCCTATTATAGGCAGCTCGCTCATCTGAATCCCTTGGTCTTAGTATCCATTGACTGCCATGTTTCTTCAACATCCTTATTTTGTCCACTATCTTACTTTCCATGCTAATATCATTCTAGGTTATGGTGCTTTTAACATCATCCCAGAAAACCTGAGTTTCTAGTTCATCACGTAGTTCTAACCCCACTGTTGGAATTTATTGATTTGATTAATAAATTAAATGCCCAAGGGCAATATTGGAAACTCACTATTAGGGCGGTTACAAAATAGGGTTATATATTTTGGTAACCACCGCATTAGTGAAAAAAAAAACTGAGTGATTCATTCGCACGAGCGAATCTCTGAGAAACGGCGGCTCCATCTCTCTCTCCCTCTCTCTTAGAATTGCAGGCTTAGAAGTTCTTTCCTAGTATTTGATCTTCATTCCATTAAACCACGGCATTTGGGTTGTGGATATTATTCCCTTTCCCAGTGATTGTGGAATCTCGCCGGTAAATCTTTGATGGTGGAACGAGAACGTGGATCTAGACTTCCGCTGCGAATACTTCAAGTAAGGGAAAGCGAATCCAGGTAAGGAATCTTTCCCCCATCAATTAATTGAATTGAATTACTTTTGATGTATTACCAACATTGGCATCAGAGCCATTGGTTCCCACGTTTATTGTTCCTCCCCATTGTTTAATTTTATTGTATGGATCCAATGGGAGGATCAAGGGTTTAATACGAAACCCATGGGAGAATTGATAGGGTTTTTGGAAACCTTTATTTTTGATTCGGATCCGAGTGGGAGGATCCGAGTGAATTTTCCTAATGAAGATTTGCATGAATTGATAATCCATGATGATAATTTTGTTAATAATTATTGTTGGATTTTTTTCATGTGTTTTTGGATGAATTTTTGTAAAGAAAAAAAACGTGATTTTCCGTTTTTTTGAAAAAAATTTCGTTCAAAGAAAAAAAAATCGTTAAATGGGGAATTGACGTCTGTGTACCAGACGGATGCTGAGAAGGTGAGCCATCTCAGAATCCGTTTGGTCACAGAAGCCAGACGGACTCTCAGATGGTGCGCCATCTCAGAATCCGTTTGGTCACGAAGCCTGGGACGGATGCTGAGAAGGTGAGCCATCTCAGAATCCGTTTGGTCACAGAAGCTAGATGGACTCTCAGACGGTGCGCCGTCTCAGAATCCGTCTGATCACAGAATGCCAGAAGGACTGTCCGTCTGGTGAGACGGCAGTCCGTCTGGGCTGATGGACTCCAGACGGAGAGTCGTCTTAGAATCTGTCTCAGACGGATTGTCAGACGATGATCCGTCTCAGAATCCGTCTGAATTTTTTGTCCAATTTTGAATGTGTTTCTATTTATTGGACATCTATGGCTCACAATCTATGTGATATTTGAGCATTAAGGGCCTAATGGGGCCTAGTGGGAGCTAATGAGGTAGAAGTGTTCTGTGTGAACCACCTCATAGCTTGAACATGATTGAATGTTTTATTTTAATAAAACTATTTTTTATTTATGGGTCTATCAATCATGTTTCTTGCACAGAATGAAGCTAGTGTATAAGTCTATGTGGGTTTGCATGAGAATTTGATTGAATGTTTTTTTAGCATCTCTTTTGGTTTAAGTGCTTATCCCATAGGTTGACTATGCTAGTGTGATTTTTTGTTGAATGAGTTGTGTTTTATGCTAGATTTATTGAACTCATTCTTGTATGTAATGTCTCTAGAATAAATGGCTGCTACCAAGAGCATTGTTGCTAACTTCGCGAAAGGAGATAAACCGAATGAGAGGTATTATGACCTTTGGCACCGAAAGGTGCAGTATCTCCTAGAAGAATAGAACATGCTGGAAACCGTAAACTAGACCATGTCCCCACCTGAGGAAGGTACCACTGCACAATATAGCAGGAACCTTGAGCTTTACAATGCCTGGAAGAGGAAAGACAGGGTAACCAGGATTACAATCCTGAGCTCCATGAGGGATGACCTGATGCTTCGTTATGAGAAGCATAGGACTGCAAAGTCTTTGTGGGAGGCTGTGAAGTTCCAGTATGGAGGGACTTCCACCACAAGAGGCTGCTAGCTCAGACTCACCTTTGACGGTTATAAGATGCACAAGGGTCACACCATGAGGCAGCATATAACCATCATGTCCAACATGATTAGTGAGTTGAGCGAATGTGGGCGCCTAAAGACTGATGAGGAGCAAGTCTCTGCAGTCATTAGGTCATTGCCTAAGTCTTGGGAGCATATGAAGATCTTCTTGACTCATGTTGATGAGGTCAAGACATTTGATCAAGCTACCAAGCACCTTGAGCTAAAGGAGGATCGGATGTTGGCCGATGTCCCTCACATTGAAATAGTTGCTGCTGAAGCAAGCACTCGTAAGGGTGCAGGCTTCAAGCGCAAGAAGGAGAGAGCTCAACCTCAGTGGTCTAGGCAAAGTAATAGAGGTGGGAACAGAAACAATAGTGGTTTATGAGACATGGTTTTAGAGTTGTATTTGAAAACAATTCTTTGGTTTTGTATCCGGGTGATACGGTTTATGGTTATGGTTTTTTCTTCGAATGGTTTCATTGTATTGGATACAATTGATTATTCATTTAATTCTAGTAGTGCTTTTGTTTGCCAAGATACTGTGTGTATTGTTTATAATTTGTGGCATGCTAGACTAAGACATATTGGCTTAGATAGGATGAACAGGTTGGCAAGAGAAGGTCTCTTAGGCCAAGGTTCACTATCTGATTTGCCAACCTGTGAGTCATGTCTAGCAGGAAAAGCAACTAGAAAGCCATTTAAAAAGGCTTTGAGAGCCTCTCTTCCTTTAGAACTTATCCATTCAGATGTGTGTGGACCCATGAATGTGCATACTAGAAAAGGACAGTCATATTTCATCACATTCATAGATGACTATACAAGGTATGATCACATTTATCTAATTTCTCATAAGTCAGAAGCTCTGGAATGTTTTAAGAAATTCATGAGCTTGGTTGAGAATCAGTTAGATAAAAGGATTAAAACTCTAAGAACGGATAGAGGTAGAGAGTATCTCTCCGATATGTTCAAAGGGTTATGTGATGAAAAGGGGATATCTAGACAACTTACTATTCCCGGGGACTCCACGAAGCAAAATGGGGTTGCCGAGAGGAGGAATAGAACCTTGCTAGACATGGTGAGATCCATGATGGCGCAGGCAAATATACCCATCTCTTATTGGGGAGATGCTTTGCTGACTGCGGCCTATATCCTCAACAGAGTTCCAACCAAATCGGTTCCTTCCACACCATATGAGTTGTGGACCGGAAGGAAGCCAGATTTGAGTTACTTGCGCGCATGGGGATGTGCAGCATATGTTCACTCTACTTCTCACCAATATGGAAAGCTTGGACCCAGAGGAAGAAAGTGTATCTTTGTGAGATATTCTGAACCCTCAAAGGGCCATGTCTTCATTGGACTAGATGAGAGTGAGAGGAGAACGGAACTTGAGTCTAGGGATGCAACATTCTTGGAGAATGATTTTCCATCTCTTTCAGGAGTTAACAAAGAATCATCGGGATTCTTTGAGATACAAGATAGTGGTCTTGTCACTCCAGGGATTCAGATTCTGGATAATGAACCTGGGGTTCATCCAGAATTATCCAGAAGATCCTAGTGGGAGTGGGAGTGCAGATGTGATAGCTACCTTAGACGGTGAGCAATCTGACATGCACTTGCACCGTAGTGGGCGCGGGCTAGTTCCTCGTCGACGTTTCGACATAGAGGATGAAGCCTACATGGTAACTCCTGAAGAGATCGACTGTGAGATGATTTCAGTCGATGAGCATGAACCAAAGAGCATGCAGGAAGCTCTTGCGGGGTCAAGCTCAAAGGAATGGTTAAAAGCAATAAAGGAAGAGTTGGAGTCGATGAAAGTTAATCATGTCTGGGACTTGGTTGACTTGCCGCCAGGCCGAAAGGCGATTGGGAACAAGTGGGTTCTCAAGATCAAAAGAAAGGCGGATGGATCTATTGAGAGATTCAAGGCTCGTTTAGTGGCTAAGGGCTACACCCAACGAGAGGGCGTTGATTATAAGGAAACTTTTTCCCCTGTGGTTAGGTTTGCCTCAATTCGCCTCATACTAGCCATTGTTGCTCAGTTGGACTTGGAGCTTTATCAGATGGATGTAAAAACTGCTTTTCTCAATGGAGAACTTGAGGAAGAGATCTATATGGATCAACCTCAAGGCTTTGAAGCACATGGACTTGAGCGCAAAGTGTGCAAGCTTAAGAAGTCCATATATGGCTTAAAGCAAGCATCTAGACAGTGGAATGTGCGCTTCCACCAAGCTATGATGGAAAATGGTTTTTTCATGCTTGAGGAAGACCACTGTGTTTACACCAAGAGATCTGATAATAATTATGTCATTCTGACACTGTACGTAGATGACATACTTATGGCTAGCAATAGCAAGGAGCTATTGGAAACCATTAAGAAATGGTTGTCCTCCGTATTTGATATGAAGGACATGGGTGAAGCAAGCTATGTGCTTGGTGTCAAGATTGTCAGAAATAGGCAAAAGAGATTATTGGGTTTATCTCAAGAGACCTATATTGACAATGTCTTGACGAGATACCAGATGCACAACTGCAAACCAATTGATACTCCAGTGGAGAAGGGTTTGCATTTGAGCCTTGATATGGGTCCTAAGACTCCAGAGGAGAAAACCAAGATGGAAAGAGTTCCATATTCCAGTGCAGTGGGTAGCCTAATGTACGCTATGATGTGTACTAGGCCGGATATTTGTTATGCAGTGGGTTTGGTTAGTCGATACCAATCAAACCCAGGCATAGAGCACTGGAAAGCAATCAAGAGGATATTGAGATATCTCAGAGGAACGAGTAACTACATGTTGTGTTACCAAGGATCGAATTTGCGGTTAGTTGGCTATAGTGATGCCGACTGGGCTGGAGACATCGATGAGCGCAAATCAACCTCTGGATATGCTTTCTTGCTGAATGGCGGGGCCATTTCGTGGTGTAGCAAGAAGCAGGCTTGTATATCCCTCTCAACCATGGAAGCAGAGTATGTGGCATACTCAGCTGCGGTTCAAGAGGCTGTTTGGTTGAGGAGATTCCTTCGACATACTGGGATTGTGATGACATCCAAAGAGGTTGCCCTTGTCTCTTTGTGATAGTACGGCAGCTCTTAGCTATGTCAAGGACCCCAAGTATCATGGGAAGACCAAACATATACAGTTGAGATATCACTTTATTAGAGACATTACATCAAGGAAGAAAGTTGTACTTAAGCACATATCTACTAGTCAGATGGTAGCTGACCCTCTTACCAAACCTATAGCCAAGGATGTTTTTATTTATCATGTAAAATCCTTGGGCTTGCGTAGATTGTGACTTATTTTTGTACTGAGACTTTCTTATTAATGAGTAATATGAGTTCATTCCAGCATTTATTCTTATCACTTTCTGTGTGATTGTGTTTCTGCTAGCATAAAACAAGATATGTCAATAGGCAAGAGAATGGCTCACTCACACGAGCATTCGCCTCTGGCGCCTTGGAGGCGAGCAGAGATGAGACGGATTGTGAATGACTTTGTGTAGGTCGATTCATAATCATGATGTCGCCTTGATTTGGAATCAAGATGAGTTTCTCTATTGTAAAGAGAATCGACATGAATGTTCCCACAATTCATGTTGCCTATAGGAGCCAAGTGCGAGTACTTTATGTGGCGCTAGGGTGGCGACAATAAAGAAACTCGGGTTAGGCGCAAGGGGTTGCGACTGGACTAAGACCTGTATAGTGTTGAGATGGACATACGTTCTATTGTATATAGAATGCTCCACCATAGCACATATATCATACTATGTGTGCTTAGCGATCATTGGAAATGAGAGGATGGATCCCTGCTCCTCTCATTGTGTGAGTCCTGGACCTTATGGTCCATTAGTGTTCTTAGTGACTTTCGACGACATCATGAAACGAAGGGTTGATGTGGCTACTTTGGGGTGTTACCTATGGTCATGATTGATTCGACCTAAAGGGGCACTACCGGGAAAGGAGTCAATCCTAAGTGTAGTGATGGTGCGTGAAGCGAAAGGAAAGGTTTGATTCAATTGCACCCTAAAAAGTGTTTGTTGGCGCCATGTTGTATGTGTTACAATAGTGAACATTTTAAGGACAAGAAGGTGATCTCTCAGAGGGATCGAGATACCTTTAGTCTAGTGAGTTTGAATAAACCTAGGACACTGTGTTATACTAATGCTTATTTGATTTGTTTTTATGAGTGATGTGCCATTCTGGCCTTCTGGGAAGGTTTCTAGTTTGGGGCTCACGCGTGCAGGTATATCACCGGTCGCACAACCCATTTTGCCGGTATGACTTGTGGATATTAGTGTACGGGACACGGGTGGTCTATGTATCGGGATACATAATGAAGAGATCAATATATATGTATATCTGGGATATGCATGTGTGTCTGGGACACAAGAGGTCTATGTATCTGGGATACATAGCAGAGAGATTGAATATGTATATCTGGGATATGCATGTGTGTCTGGGACACAAGATGTCTATGTATCTGGGATACATAGCAGAGAGATTGAATGTGTATATCTGGGATATACAAGTGTGTCTGGGACACATTGAAAGATTAACACTTGCCCTTGTGCAAGTGGGAGCTGTTGGAATTTATTGATTTGATTAATAAATTAAATGCCCAAGGGCAATATTGGAAACTCACTATTAGGGCGATTACAAAATAGGGTTATATATTTTGGTAACCACCGCATTAGTGAAAAAAAAAACTGAGTGATTCATTCGCACGAGCGAATCTCTGAGAAACGGAGGCTCCATCTCTCTCTCCCTCTCTCTTAGAATTGCAGGCTTAGAAGTTCTTCTTTCCTAGTATTTGATCTTCATTCCATTAAACCACGGCATTTGGGTTGTGGATATTATTCCCTTTCCCAGTGATTGTGGAATCTCGCAGGTAAATCTTTGATGGTGGAACGAGAACGTGGATCTAGACTTCCGCTGCGAATACTTCAAGTAAGGGAAAGCGAATCCAGGTAAGGAATCTTTCCCCCATCAATTAATTGAATTGAATTACTTTTGATGTATTACCAACACCCACTTTCCTTTAAGCACATAACATTCACATCATAGGTAGCTAACCATTCCATTCCTAATGTAACATCAAGTCCTTCATTTTTCTAGCAAGGTTAACTACAACTTTCATGCTTTTTTCTGTCCCAAGACAATTAGCATGCATCAACATATTTAATAACATCTATTAATCATCATTTGAGCACTTCAGTCATACAAATCTCTACATAGCATTTATAAGGAGCAACAATTATTTGTCATCATTACTATTGGTTACTTGCCACCATCGTGGTGAGAGATCTCCATTCTTTTAGGTCATATTACGCATTCAACCCTAGGATTTTGGCTTTTAACCTTTAGTTTTATATTCTCTCACCTTTTGTTGCTCCTCTTGAGAGGATCGATCCACTTCTAGTATTCTGTAGAAAGCATGTCTTTCCTTTCTATGCTTAAGGATATCCAGACATATTCGACAAACATTTACACTTTGTGGTTCATACCACCCTTAGGACATTTCTCATTTAGTCCCTTACTTTGGGACTCTTCTCCTAGAAGCTTTCCTTTCTTGCCCCTGAATCTGGGCTCGGATTTTCTTTCCTTATGTGCCTCCTTTTTTCTGTTTAACCGAGTTTCCCAACTTTATTATTTGCTGCCTTATTTATCTTGTCATTTGTAGAACTTGTATACACATTCTCAGCTGGGATGCAACAACTATCTTCCTAATATCAAGCCCGAGTATTGCAGAAGTTAATCTGGTTTTAATTCCTCTATGGCCACCCCATTTGGAGAATACTTGGGAAAGTCATCATACTTCTTTTCATGGTCCAATACTAATCTTTTTATCTGGTGTCAATTACATGGATTCTATCATTTTCTTTTTCCTCACAAATGGAGGGAAACTTTATCATTAAAGCCTTGTCATTGACTTCCTAAGAGTCTCCCCTCATGTTGGTTTTCACTATCCCCCAACAATGGCACTTCTTACTCTTAACATGGGAGGCAAGTTTCTACTTTATAACAATTCAAACCTTAAAATCTATAGAAGAATCTAGGTATCATTCTTAACACTTTACCCTTATATAATCCGATGCCAATAGGTCATAGTCTATAGAATCCTAAATCTTTGTTTTGATACCAAGTCTGTCATGCCCCAGTTTTCTAAACTGGGGCCCATGACACTGTAATCTAACTGGACACGTGCAGATAGTCCATTGTTTTCTTATTAAACATTTCCTTTTATAATATGCGAAAGCTTATGTTAATGAGGTTTATAAATAAAACTTTTTCTTTATTCATCAGATCAAAAGATCCTTAATAACAAACCATACATATTTGTGCTTAGAAACCAGGTACCCATTACATAAACATAAAAACCCCCCACAAACGCATGCTAAGTGAGACTCTTGGCATTTAAACTTTACTCAATAATACCCCAGAGGTCATTCGTTCTTACCCATGCTAGTGACCTCTTCTATCCTTCTCTTTGTACTTGTGTCTGGAACAATAATGAAATTTAATGAGCATTTGGCTCATGAAGTGAAACTATCTTTAAAACATACACACAATGGTAAGAACCGTATCATAGAAACATTAAGTTACAATAGCAATTTAGTCATAGAAAAAATGCATGCACATAACACAGCCAATGGTATGTTCAAACACAATAGCTTATGTTCTTTTCCCTTTTCCTATTATTGGCTCTCTAATATAGATCATTCATTTAACATAGCATCTTGTAGGGAGTGGACCATGAAAAACTACAAACTTTCACCCTTTCTTTTTTGTTCTTATATATAATTATTGTTGGCTTCCATTTTTCTTCTTTAGTGCATGAGTTTTTTAGTCTTGATTCATGTCAAAATAGATCCCGTCACATAAAACACCCCCTTTGTGTATTTGAATATATCACCGTTGTACTAAGAAGGGTTGAGACCTTCGAATTCATCTTTATTTCTACATTAATCCTTCTTTGTACATGAATCCTTCTTTTGTCTTGGTTCATGTTAGAACAAACCCCATCGCATAATCATTCCCTTTTTGTATTGGAACGAATCACTGTCATACCAAAGAGGGTTGAGACCTTCACCATCATACACTCACCTCTTCCTATTACCAACAACCCTTAAAGGTTTTTCATATCAGCTCAAGCTAGAATGTATTTTATTATAAGAATATACCCTCTTGATATATCAAAACATGTCACCATTATACAAAGGAGGATGAAACCTTATTACCCTTGCAGTTGGTTTTCCTTATGCACCAAATAACTAATTTTAATCCAAGATGGTGGTATAATCATCTAATCCATTTTCCCTTTCTTTAATCTTATGATTATATTACAAAAGACGTTCATTGTTCTTCTATATTATCTTGTAAACTTATCAATCATTTGTTTATCACACATTCATTTCATATCCCTCATCGTTAGGATAATGATGAGTGTAGGAATGCCTAGTGTACTATTTACGATTATAACACCCATTATACACTTCCACCGAAGTGGATCATCACATCTACAACATCCCTCACTGTCACATCCAGTCAGCCGGTTCCCTATCTAGAATATCCAAAGGAGTGATCCACAGCCCCGAAGATCAAGTTTAGGAACGATCATATCCACTTAGCACAATAATATAATCAAAAGCAAGAACAAATCTTTGTATTCAAGTAATTTAATAATAAAAGTCAAGAAAGGATCTCAAAAGGATCACAAAAGAACATCAAAGTGCGGAAATAACAAGATACCAATCAAAGGAATTGTAGAGTATAGCAGAATTATACCCCACAAACAAAGCGGAAGGTAGACCAAAAGGGTAGATTACAACCGGTTCCCAAAATAAAAAGAGGAACGAACGACTAAGGTCTCAACGAAGCTAATAAAAGTCAAAAAGAGGATGGAGTGATATCCCATCGCTGGCACTCAAGTGCTAACGCTGAACAACTTCTGATAAGTATCAATCTCGTATTGATAGTCTTCACCAACGTAGTCACTGTAACCAGTACTTTGGGTACCACAAGAATCATCAACTTGGTCCTCATAGTATTGACCATTATGATCAACAGTAGTAGTATTACCTACAGGAAAGTCTCGTATTTGACTTCATAAACTTCGAGAAAGAGATCAATGGGCAAGTCCAAGATCACCAAAATAACCCTTTTAGAAGAAAAACCGATAAAAAAACTTGAATGGATGCTTGAGGATCATCCTTGGCTTTGGAGGAGAGGTTTTAGGGTTCTTCCCACGTTCTCCAGAGGCTTAGAACTGATTGTGAGTGAAAAACAAAGAGTTCCCCCTTTAAATAGCATAAAGAGTCCAAAAATACAAGGATTTCACCAAACTAACTAAATTGCCCCTACCTGGGCAGCTTGCCCAAAAATAGGGATTTCAAGCTCTAAACTTCAAAATTTTTGGATGGGCTTCTCACAACACATCTAATCACTTACCTAGCATGGAAGGATGTCTTCAAACCAGATCCAACTAGGCTTTAGGCCCATCAACCAAGTTTTTTTTCACAAAAGAGTAGTCCACTCCAAATCAAGTAAGGTTTCAATAAGGAAGCGCCATCATCAATATCCATGGGTTTGGGTCCAACACCATGTCTTTTACTGAGATGGCCCACAAAGACTTCTTCCTTCATTTTGGGTCTTTGGATCTATACTAAGGGAGAGGCATGACTTGACTTCCTAGGACTTTCCAAGGATAACAACTCGGTACTTAAGGTCCAACTTCAAGGTCAAACAGTAACAAGCTCTACTTCACCCAAAACAGATAGGGTGTCTAGGTTAGGTTTAGGCTAGATTTCACACTCACTCCATCATCATTGAGTATGTATGCATGTTCATAAATATGTCATTTTCATTTCATAAGCATAAACATATCATAGATATGTTATTTATATTTCATACACATAAATATACCCTTTTCATTCCATAAGCATATGATCATACTATGCTCGCTAGCATGCTTATTATATTACCATTTCATATACATAGATTTTTTTTTTTATTCTAAATAAATGACTATAGTATACCATTTTCATACTATAATGTCATCATATCATATCATCTCCATACTATAGTATCATCATGTTCATTCACATCTAATAATTATAACCGTATCATATTATTTATGTTCCTTAAACATAATTATGTCTTTTTCCACCCATAAGTATAAACTAGTCATTTTACTTTGAGCAAATTACATTGGCACCCCAAAATGGAAGCCTTAAAGCACTAACACCCCATTTTATGTTCAAAAAGCACAGAGACCCCAAAATTGGATTTTTGTTGGAAATATTTATCAAATTTATCACTGAAAATAGTTAAATCATTGCTTATTTTCAAAAATATCCCCATAATAAACGGTGTCTGAAAGGTTTTCAGTGACAAATTTGACAAATATATCCAATGAAAATCCAATTTTAGGGTCTCTGTGCTTTTTAAACAAAAATGGGGTGTCAGTGCTTTAAGGCCTCCATTTTGGGGTGCCAGTACAATTTGCTTTTTTACTTTTATACACTCGCACATGCGTTTGCATTGAAATAATCATTATAACATAAAATCACACACCATCAAAGTTCATCACGACCCGTTTATGCATACATTAGGGGTAAGAATTCACTTACCTGTTATTCCAGACCATATTCCTTTCACTTGGAGGTTGTTTATGATCTGATCGATGCCTAATTCAATGACTGAACAATATCAATGTAACCTTACACTTAGGATGGTCCTACACTAAGGATCATCTTTCAACTCCTTTCACTATACACTCATATCTTAGGGTAGGATTTTCAAATCTCCCTTAATCTGACTAATAATTTCTTCTACTAAGTTTCATTTAAATACATTTCAGCCATCTAATAGGGTCTTTCATTCTATAAGGTAGAAGTGTAAGATCTCCACAACTAACTGAAAAATGAATCTTACATTCGTATCCTACACTTAAGACTATGATGCAAATGAATCTTACATTCGGATCCTACACTCATCCGCAAGATTCCTTATTTAGCCTTGATTCCAATCCAAACTTTAGGGCTTCTATTTGTATAGTCTCATTAAGACTAGACTAGACTTTGTTTTATAATTCCACTAACCCTTTTCAATCAATCGAGTTAAAATTAATTTTCCATCATCAAGTGTAGGTTTTGCATGAGTGTATGATTTTGCTGAATCGTACACTCAGATCCTACACTTATCCCATAATTTGAGTTTCAGTCTATGTCAGACTCTGAATTTAGGCTTTCATTCACAGAAAATCACCAAACCTAATAACGTTTATAATTCCAAACTTGACTTCATAATTTTTGGATTCTTGGTTTGAACTGCCTAATGTTGGGTAATCCTTCAAACTAAGTTGGGGTTTACATAATGATTCTTATATTCATAACCACTCCAATCTAAGCTTTGTTTGAACATAATTTCAACTTACCATCTCTTCAATTTTAATCATCTTACATGATAAGTATTAAGTTTCATGCATGGATTCTTGAATTATAACATAGGAGAATTCTAAACAAAATTACAAAGAAGATGAACCGAGTTCTACTTTGAGGTGGGGAATTTATATGGGCTCTTAGCTCCTCCTCTTCTCTCTCTCGTCTTCATTTTCTTCTCCTTTGTCAATTTTAATTTCTCTCTCCTCTCTCTTCCTCTTTTTCTTTTATATATTTTCTTTATTTTATTCCATAATATGCTTATACATGTGACCTCATTCTCTTTATTCACCATTTTCCTTAATTTATTCCTAAGCATCACCACTTCACGTGGCAAGGTGGTAGGCGGTGGGATAATTCCACCGTTATCTCTTTAGTTTATATAAATTTATGTATATATTATATTATATAATAATACAAATTATTTAATTAACCTTTTACTTAAAAGTCATTAATTATTCATGTAATGACTGAATTGCCATTTAGGTCATAATTAATAAATTACGGGCCCACCTTAATATCTTGTATAAGACTTACTTAACAATCAAATTGTAAGTACCTTCGGCTGCAAAAAAATTACCCTAATCATTTGCATATTTTTAGTTCAGTCTAACTCCATCGTATATAGCTTCCCCGGCTGAAATTTTACTCAGGCCCATTTTGAATGTGGAACCCATTTTCATTTCATATCATCATCATTCAATAACCTTTGGGTTTCTCGACAAATCGAATATGACAATGCCTTTATACTTAGGACCGATGTACCACTATCAGTGCTAAGCTAGCAGTTATTAGGTCCAACATCATACTTTTTAAAATTAACATCTTTATTTAGGGTATCCGTTGTTCCCCTTGCTAGTTTTGGTTCATCGAGTCACGGCTTATTGGCAGAACCAGTTTATTATCTCATTGGACTGCACGTTCAAAATGCAAATATTAAATCTATCATTGAATTGATTAGAAAAACTTTAAAATGGGAGAAAAGAGAGAAGAAGCCCATCACAGGAGAGGAGACCTCATAAATGGAGGTTCTTCCATAAAACATTCAAGGGAAAAAAAGTCAGCATCCAAAATGACCCATTATTAGCACCTTAGTGCCGTCGCCCGGTCCAATAGAGACCATAGAGAAGCAGGGGAAGCACTTCTTCAATTCAGTTATCTCTGATCACCATCCTAACATTACTTGGATGATTTGTCCTTCAATGGAAATTATAGACAACCTTGCCTATTGATACGGAGGAAATATGATCGAACCGGGTTCATACTCGGTTTGACCCTCGACCCCTGTCAAGACGGAGGGAATCGACTCGCTTCCGAGCGAACCAGACCCAAAAAATAGCTTGCTGAGGAAGAAAACTAAATCAGCTACAAGCACGCCCTAATCCGACTTAGGGATTAGGTTAATTACCCTAATGACGGCAGGCACAAATTGGCGGCCGTCACTTATCATCATTGAAGGGATAATCATCAGATAACCTGAAGGTTATCTCAGGAGTCCTCTACTAGTTCAAACTAGTAGAAGTCTATCGCTCAACAGATCTACCTGTTAAGATCCAACGACTACCCGAAGAAGGCTTAAGTGCATCTAACGAAGGAGATTCGAAGGTACACTCTATATAAACCTTACTTGCCTACGAGGTGAGGGGGACTCAGATTCACATACACACTGGTAGACGTAAACTATCAGAGGCTTACGATCTAGATCACTTTTCCCTGTTCTTCATTCCTTAGCTTTGTGCTTCTAGCAGAGCCGTTTGTGATTAAGTTCATCAATTGACTTAGCCTTCGGAGGTGGACTCCCGACCCCCGCGGTCGGGCCACGTCTGACGCTTTCGTTTTGCAGGTCATCACAAGGAGATCTAAGGGCTGAGCAGATTTTGGACGCATCATTTGGCGCCATCTGTGGGAAACAACTTGTATAGCCATGGGGACTAGATCGGCAGCAGATGCAGCAGCCGCTGCACAACGCGATTCTGGTGTTCAAATTCCTGGGGAGAATAACCCAAATATTCCCCAGGGAAGTCTACCACCTCTTGAGGTAGATGGTGGTCAGGGAGGACATAATCCTTCAGAGACATTCCAAGATCAATTGAATCAGGAAAAGATTCAACTCTTGGAGGTGAGTCAAGCACTCCGCATGCTCACCAGACAGGTGGTATTACCAGAAGAACCTGATCATCGCGATTCAGGGAGGCGTGCATTGCCACGTGATCAAAGATTGGTTGATGATCGGAATATCGGTCAAAACTTTCGTGAAGGTGACCGAGGGCCTAGGAGGATGGACGATCAACCTAGGCGGGACGATCGGTTCGACAGACCACAGGAAAGTACAACCGATTCAAATACAAGGTTAGATACAGGGGTGAGGACTCACTCGCCGACTATTAGACGAATTGTTCGTGATGAGCGGAATGTTCGTGACGGACGGATCGTTCGTGATGATCGGATAACTCGTGATGATCGTGTTATTCGAGGTCGTGATCATAATGCTGAAGATCACTCGACTCAGATTGGTCAGGAATTGGCCAACATCAACCAAAAACTAGGGCAGTTGGCTAGGGGAAGGATAACCGAGGATATTTACTCAGTTATTCGGAAGACCCCCTTTGCCAAACCAATTGCGGGATATCAGTTTCCCCACAACTTCCGTTTGCCTACCTTTTCTACATTCGATGGCTCCAGAGATCCTACGGCCCACATCGGCTATTATCAACAGACCATGGCAGTTGCAGGTAATTCTGATGAATTCTCTGCAGGGTTTTTGGTTCATCCTTAACCGGAGTGGCACAAAAGTGGTTTTCGAACCTCCCATCTGGAAGGATCGTAAACTTTTATGAGTTGGCGCACAAATTCATAGGGCGATTCCAGAGTGGAATCCAGGTCAAGAAAACAGAAGAAACCTTGTTTGCCATCAGACAAGGAAAGAGCGAATCGATCAGAGAGTATCTGAAAAGATTCAACAGAGTAACGATGGAGATAGAGAATTTGGATGAGCAAGTAGCAAAAACTGCTCTATTCACTGGACTCACTAACCGAAAACTCCTGGAGTTATTACTACAAGATATGCCTGCAACTTATGCTGAGTTGGTACAGAGATGCCAAAAGCAAGCTGAAGTCATGGAGATCTTAGATGCACGCCAGGGAGACAACAAAGTCTCCACTAAGGAATAGAAGGCTCCTGAGCAGAAGTAGAAGCCAAAGAAGAATGTTCGCGATCGGGTTGGAAAACCTCAGGCTTGGCGGCAAAGATCTCCTGGTAAAAATGAGTATACTCCATTGAATGCTCCTCGGGCTGATATTCTGAATATCATCAAAAGGCGAAATATTTTGAAGTGGCCACCTAAAATTCCTTTGAAGCCTGGAGAGCAGCAGGATCGAGAAAAATATTGCCGATTCCACAAGGACTAGGGACATTATACAAATGACTGTCGTCATCTAAAAGCAGATATTGAGAGATTAATATCTCAGGGACATTTATCCAATTTTGTTAGCAGAAGAAGGGAGGAGCCATGTGAGCCACGCGAGGCTGCTCCTAAAAGGGATCGTTCGATTAGTTCAGAATGATCAAAGGAGGCTCCGAAGTCTAAGAAAGGCAAGGAGGTGATTGATGCTACTCGATCACCGATCCTTACAATTTTCGGAGGTCCAGAACCCGAATCACTCCGAAGTTTAAAAACAAAATCTAAATTTTTTGGAACCGGAGAGACGCAGAAGCGGAAGAAGCCAAATGGTGAAGATTCTATCACCTTTGGCGAGGAGGATGAAAGAGGCGTTTGTCTACCTCACGATGATGTCATAGTCATCAAGGTAGAGATTGTGCGCCGAGAAGTGCATAGAGTTTTGGTTGATACAGGGTCTGCAGCTGACCTAATTTCTTATGAAGTATATCAAAAGCTGAAGGTGGATGAGGACTTGATGGAGCCATCATCCACGCATTTATATGGTTTTGCAAGATCATCTGCAGTGGCGGAAGGATCTGTCCAGTTGGACTTATCTATTGGAAGTTTTCCCAAGGAGACGACCGTCCGAATCAATTTTTTGGTGGTTCGGGAACTGCCAGCTTATAATGTTATCCTCGGGCGACTATCTTTATCCAAGATAGGTGCTATTGTTTCGACGAAATGCCTGAAGATAAAATTCCCGACTGACATGGGAATTGGTCAAGTTTCCTCTAACCAGAGGATCTCTCGGCAATGTTACGTTGCCTATTTAAAAGACAAGGAAGGCCCGAGGAGGGTGACTGCCCTACCTATAGAAATTCGAGATGATCGGGAAGAAGCAAAGATACAAAGGCCCGAGCCAATAGAAAAGCTGGAGCAAATCCAACTGTGTACCAAGGATGAGAAAAAGATTACTTATATCGGGTCTGAGCAGCTGGAGGAATTCAAGGATGAGTTGAAGTTTTTTCTTCAACAGAATAGTGACATATTCGCATGGTCTGCCGAAGACATGCCAGGAATTGATCGGGCTGTCGCAGAGCACAAACTCTGGATAGATCCGAAGGTGAAACCAGTGATCTAGAAAAGGACAAATTTCTCCATTGAAAAATACGAAGCCGTTCAGGGCGAAGTTGAAAAACTGAAGAATTCTGGTTTCATAGAACCAATTGAATGCCCAACTTGGTTAGCCAACGTGGTAATGGTCAAGAAGGCAAATGGGAAGTGGAGGATGTGTACAGACTACACAGACCTCAACAAGTCTTGCCCTAAAGATTGTTATCCGTTACCTCGGATTGATCTCTTGATAGATGCGACTGCAGGATATGAAACTCTAAGTTTCATGGATGCCTACTCAGGGTATAATCAGATCCTTATGAATAAGGAAGATGAGAAGTTCATGGCTTTCATGACTGATCGTGAAAGCTACTATTACAAAGTCATGCCATTTGGCCTGAAAAATGCAGGAGCTACATATCAGAAGGTTGTCAACAAGATTTTCAAGGACTTAATTGGGAAGAATGTTGAGGCTTATGTTGATGACATGCTAGTAAAGAGCTTTACAAGAGCAAATCATATTGCAGATTTAACTGAGGTATTCTCAGTACTGCGAAGTATCAAATGAAGCTGAATCCAGAAAAGTGCGCCTTTGGAGTTTCTTCAGGCAAATTTTTGGGCTTCATGGTGTCACAGAGGGGTATTGAGGCTAATACTGCCAAAATACAAGCTCTGATTGACATGGAGGCTCCCAAAACTATTCGTGATGTGCAGTGTTTAACAGGGAGAATTGCCGCTTTGAATCGTTTCATCTCCAAGTCTGGAGAGAAGTGTTTACCATTCTTCAAGGCACTGAAAGATTTAAGGGGCAGCAAGGAAGCAAAATGGACTGAAGAATGCCAGAAAGATTTCGAGGAGTTAAAGGAGGCACTGGGACAACCACCACTTTTGTCCCGACCAGAGAAGGGGGAAATCTTACAGCTATATCTAGCGGCGTCCCTTTCAGCGGTCAGTGCAGTACTTGTTCGGGAGAAAGATAAGAAACAGTGGCCAATTTACTATGTGAGTCACGTATTACTTGATGCGGAGAGAAGATATTCTCAGATTTAGAAAGAGGCTTTGGCTCTCATGATAGCCGTCAGGAAGCTACGGCCATACTTTCAGGCTCATCCAATAGAGGTATTTACAACTTTCCCTCTTAGTAAACTTCTTAATAAACCTGATTTGTCTAGAAGGATGGTGGCCTGGTCGGTCGAACTCAGTGAGTTCCAAGTGAGCTTTAAGCCCAGAACGGCAATCAAAGCTCAGGCATTAGCCGATTTTGTAGTAGAAACTACTGCACCAGTGGAGACCACTATTGAAGATCCCATTATACCAACCATTTTGGAGGTATATGTGAATGGCTCAAGTAATAAGGATGGAGAAGGAGCTGGAATTCTATTGAAAAGTCCTGTAGGATTTATCATTCGATATGCTTTAAGATTTGCATTCGAAGCTAGTAATAACGAAGCAGAATATGAGGCCCTGATAGCTGGACTTCGGTTGTCAAAAGCATTGTCCATTGCAGATGTTACTATTTACAGTGACTCTCAACTTATAGTCAACCAAGTCCAAGGGGAGTATGGTATTAAAGAGCCTCGCTTGCAGAAATATTAAGAGATTGTGCAGGCATTTCAAAAGCAATTTCGGAATTTGAAGATATCTCAGATTCCGAGGAATGTGTGGCAGATGAGCTATCCCGATTAGCCAATGCTCGGTCTACATTGAAGAGATAACATTTCCAAGTTATCATGAAAAAGAAATTTCTTATATTGAAGCGGAGCGTTGCTGGATGGATCCGATAGTCGAATATTTGAGGGATGACAAACTACCCGAGGATCCGAAAGAGGCAAGATTGATCAAGATACAATCAACAAGATTTGTCATTCAAAATGGAAGACTATACAACATATCTTATTCTGGACCCCTTATGAGATGTATAGGTCCCGAAGGAGCAAAATCAGCTTTGGCTGAAGTTCATGAAGGAATTTGTGGGGCTCACATGGGTGGACGAGCCCTGGCACACAATTCTAAGACTTGGTTTATATTGGCCTAAGATCCAAGAGGCTGCTATGGAGTATGTTCGTCGATGTAGCAATTGTCAAATTCATGCTACGGTGTCAAAGCGCCCGGCAGAAACCATGACTTCAATTCTAGATCCCATCCCCTTTACGATGTGGGGAATTGATATCATGGGCAAGTTCACAAAGGCATCAGGTGGACAGGAATATCTGATATAGCAATTGATTACTTCACAAAATGGGTTGAAGCCAGTGCCCTGGCAACAATCACTAAGAAAAAGGTGGAGAAATTCGTGCTTGAGTCAATCATATATTGCTTTGGGATTCCAAAGATTATCGTCACTAACCATGGCACTCAGTTCGACTGTCCACAATTTGAGCAATTTTGTGGAACTTATATGATCGAGCATCGTATGTCCTCAGTGGCATACCCCCAGAGCAATGGACAGGTAGAAGTTACTAACCGAACGCTGCTGGAAGGAATAAAGAGAAGACTAGAAGCTGACAAGGCTATATGGGTCGAAGAACTTCATAATGTCTTGTGGGCTTATAGAACTACGGTTCGAACACCCACAGGAGAAACTCCATTCAGGTTAGCATATGGGTCCGAAGCGTTGGCACCTGTGGAGATAATGGCGGGGACATTACAGGATCGAGAGTTCGAGGAAAAAGCGAACGTGCAAGGACTGCTTGACAGTCTTGATTTGTTGGACGAAGTTTGGGCAAAGGCAATAACACGAACCCAACATTATCAAAGAAGGATAGGGTCGCATTATAATACCCGAGTAAAGAATCGTCGGTACTTAGCCGGAGATTTGGTGTTGAGAAACACCTTAGCTTCAGACCCACGCCACCAAAGAAAATTGGACCCTTCTTGGGAAGGACCTTATATGGTTGTAAAACTAGTCGGTTCAGGAGCTTACAGGCTGAAGAACATCAACACCCATAAAGAGTTGGATCGTTCGTGGAATGCCAGGCATCTCAAAAAAATTTATCCTTGATGATTTCAATTTTGTTCGTGATGTAACCATTTTCAACTCAATCAATGCAATTATTGGCTTTCAACAAATTATCTTTTGATTGGGGGGCATCATACACCACATTCAAGAACAAGATCCGACTATAAGGCATCAGTTTAAAACCCGAGTGAGTTCCTTCAAGACTTATTGTATTTCTCAGGAAATCCTTAAGTAAAGGCATCGGTTTAAAACCCGAGTGAGTTCCTTCAAAACTTATTGTATTTCTCAGGAAATCCTTAAGTAAAGGCATCGGTTTAAAACCCGAGTAAGTTCCTTCAAGACTTATTGTATGTCTCAGGAAATCCTTAAGTAAAGGCATCGGTTTAAAACCCGAGTGAGTTCCTTCAAGACTTATTGTATTTCTCAGGAAATCCTTAAGTAAAGGCATCGGTTTAAAACCTGAGTGAGTTCCTTCAAAGACTTATTGAATTTCTCTGGAAATCTTTAAGTAAAGGCATTGTTCAAAACAACTAAGACCTGGTGCAACAGCGATTCAAGTGACTAGCAAAGTTCAGGATGAAGTTAATTTCTTATTTCTTCAAAAGACCGAAAGAGGCCAATCTTTACATCAAACATGAAATTACAAGAGTTGAATACAATCTTCGGTCAGAAAAGAAAGTCATCATCAGTGATAATTAAGAAGTCATACAAGATCAGCACAACTTTGCTAGAACAAACACATGAGTCAAGCATCGGTATGGATTCAAGAAAAAGAAGAGGAGAAATGAGGATTACAAAAAGCATTTCAGTATGTATAAAATCCTCTGCAATTTCATACTCTTTGTCCAGCTTGTCCAGAAGAAGTATGGTCCTCAACCAAACTTGCATTCAAGGCGAGCTCTTTATAATTGAATCCTTCCAGGGGAGAATAAACAGGAGAATCTTCCAGATAATGCATAATATCCGGATCAGAAGGCGGAGGATCAGTCTTATTTTTGGTCCAGTCAGGAGAAGGAAGACCCAGGTTGGTAAACACTTCAGGATGGCAAACAGCACTGTAGGGAGTCGTATTAAAATGAGGATCTTTCCTTAATATCGATTCCCATACTTCGTTCTCACCGTCCCGGTACGCCTGCAAGTTATAAGCATTCAGCATATCAACAAAGGGCTTACTGTGTAAATACTTGAAGATGCAGGCTCTGCGAAAGTCAGTTGGAAGGGATTCGGGCAAAGGAATGACAGCTTGCCTTTGAGGTAACGCTTCAGATCCTTTGGCTCCTGACTTTCCAACTCCTCGCTCCAGTCGCCGGATCTTCTCCCTGGCATCATCCAAGTCTGACCGGAGACGATCGATCACCGAATTCTTTTCTCCTGCAACCTCCCAAGCTAATTTCCTAAGGTGAGCAATCTCAGTGTCTTTAGCTTCAAAGATTTCCCGAAGCCTAGAAACTTCATTGCTCTACTTACTGAGCCTAGAGGCTGCTTCCACTTGGTTGTGGAAGTTGCTAGTAAGACTCTTGCAAACAACTTCCGAGTTAAAAAGGAGCAGAAGAGTAACCTTCAGAATCAAAAGATAATGAAGAAAGACTTACATTACCATTGACTTCATAAAGACCTCGTCTAGAAGTTTGGAAAGAACTGCACTCTCAGAAGTCATTCGAGTAGCAGTGCACCATTCCAACACTTTGTCAAACTCGTTTGACACTAATTCAGGCGAAGGATGAGAAGGATGAGCTACACCAAGAGAAGGTTGAGCTGCATCACTTGCCAACCGACGACGCTTCCTAGTGGCAAAATCCTCCGACTCCAAAGAAGGAGGGGCAGAGGATGCCAAACAAGCATTAGAGTTGGAAATAGAGGCAACACTGCCTGGGACCGCACCTTCATCAGATGCCAACATAGTTGCCTCAGATGCCCGAAGGGTCTCCTTCGGGGATGCACGAACGGTCTCTGCAGCAGGGGCATCAGCAGCGCCATCAACAACGGAGTGATCAAGATCTTCATGGGAAGAACGAGCGATCACTTCAGGCAGAAGAGACGTAGGGGTGACATCAGTAGAAGCTATGGGAATCTGACTTGAAGATTTACCAACAGCAATCGCCTTACGTTTAGAGAATTCACCAGATGAAACCACCCCACTGGCCCCAACCACCGATGGAACGATTTTCTTACAAGATTTCGCTTTAATAAAGTTCGGATCGATTCTGGGAGCCACCTGTATACACGAAAGAGCCGTATCAGTACAAAAAAAAACACACACACACAAAAAACGAAGGAAAACCCTAGTTCTCTCTCAGATATGCATTACTCAGAATACCCATTAAATAAACCCCAAGTATTACTACTGTGCAGTTTACTCAGGGGAAGGGGAAGAGATTGGTGATAGCAAAAAGCTCACTTGTTTAGAAGTTGATAGAGTTATTGTTGGAGTACGAGGAATACGGAAGCAAGCAGGAAGACGGAATGTCGCTTTTGCAAATCTAACTTGCAGATAGCAGGATAGAAGGAGAGTACCCACGAAGGCTTTAAATAGCCTTAGGTATTAAGACGATGGTTGAGAGCCAAAGGCAACCAATGGCCCAGATCGAAAGAACGCTTCGAAATCTTCAACAAGCAAGATCAACGGTCAAAAGGAGGCCACGTGGAAACGAGCACCTGATACGAGAATACCTCCAACCGTCGCACCACCATTGGGATAATGGATGTATTACCAATTCATTGGAAACAGTGAATGGTATACCAAAGCAAGAAAACGTTTGGACTTCGCAGGTAGCAGGAGGGAAACGTGTAGACTTTGCAATAAATGAAGAAGTAAGGAAGAATAAAGGCTAAGGCATCTTACCAAAACATCTCTTCATGATATCTTTACAAGATTATCATTCGTCGAGGAATGTGAAGATTAAGTGATAAGTATTATCATTTATATTTTGATATTCAAGACAAGCTTTCGATATGAGACGATGAAGTATTAAGGCAAACATGGAAGAAGTATCTATTCGTTAACAAGGAGGTCAATCTTTACAAAAAAAAAAAAAATGAACTCCCTAAGCCTCTTCCTCATTGTTGCCCGAGGAGCCCTGTACAGGAGAGCTTTTCTCAGGACTGAGAAGAGCCTTCCTCAGGATTGTCGTTGTCAGAGTCCTCTTCAGCAGCAGCCTGTGACTCGGCTTGTGACTTTTCCTCTTGGAGTGGCGGTTCATCAGCAAGATATTCCTCATATTTTGGGTCAGCTGGAAAAGGATCATCCTCTTCCTGAGCCCAGTCAGGGAGATCCATGTCTAACTTCCCGAAGACCTCTTTGTGACACACCTCATGAAAGGGAGCTGTATCAAAGGAAGGGTTGGATTCAAGAATTCTTTCTCAGACGTCATTTTGCCCCAAACGGTAAGCTTGGATGTTGAAAGCACCCAACAGTTTGGAGAAAGGTACACTTGTTCGGTACTTCCGAACACAATCCTTTCGAAGCTCTGGCTTGATATGCTTGGGCTTGCTGGGAATCGCCAACTTCAAGTGTTCTTCGTTTTCTGCACACTTAAATTCAAGTCTGTCACCGAACAATGTGGCAGCTGCTTTCCGCTTCTTAGCCTCGCGCTCGGCAGCAACATAACGAGCCGTTGAAGAGTCGAGGGCCTCCTTGAAGGAGTTCATTTCCTCGTCATGCTTTCTCTGCAGCTCCTTGGCAGCTGCTGTCAGCTGGTCTATCTCAGAATTGGCCTTGGCCAAATTCTCTTCACAGGTCTGCAGCAAGGAGCCGTTGCGGCCAACCCGGCTTAATGCTTCCATGTGCTGATAAAAGCTCAACACAACATTCCTGGGGAAGAGGAGATTATCAGAAGAAGTCATAAGAGATTATGAAAAAATGAACAAGCAGGAAGACCGGTATCTTGTGGACTGACTAACAAGGGCATCATCGTCCAGGGCTTCAAATTCCCGACGATCAGAAGGTATAAGACTGAGGGAGCTCCATTCTGCAGCTTTCTCAGGGTCTTGTGTCACCCTATCGGTCAGCTTCAGGGTCCACTGAGGGGTGAAGACCTCCTCACAATCCTCGGAATTTTTGGATTTTTTATGGGAGGAAGCATCAATTATATCGTGCTTCCTTTTGGTTCGAGCTGAGGAGGAGACATTTGACCTCTCCACCATCGATTTCTTCCCTTTACCCGAAGCATCAGCCACGGGCCTGATGTTCCTGATACCCCTGTAAGAAGGGTCGGGAGAGGGAACAGAAGTTTCTTGATTAGTGGTTAAGGCTCTGGGCGACCGTTGCTCAGCTGTCACAACGGCCCTAGTGGCCTTCACCCGCAGATTCTCGGGGTTCATTCTTGGAGGCACTGCAAAGAAGAACAAGAGTCAGAATTACAAAAAGATGTATCACTTCAGTAAAATTAAAGGATGATGGTTAAAAGCTCACAATGAGCCAAGCCCCAGTACTGAAGGATGGAGTTATACTCCACCTCAAGTCCATGTATCTCTTGATACCATGGAATTGATTTGATCTTCCTGATGGCCGCCTCGTCTTCTTTGGATAAGGGAAGGCCCCGGTTACTTTCAGAATAGGAAGTACACTGTTTCCAGACGGTCGGGAAGTTGAGATCTGATTGAGGTGCTCGACAGAAAAAGTATCGTTCGCGCCATCTTTTATGGTTGGAAGGGCAAGTTCCTTTGGCAAGAATGCTGCCCCTCCAATCAAGTTCAGCCTTATTGCGTTTGGAAAGAAAAACCCAGCCGGGAGGATGGAGATAGAAAGAATATGAAAGTGCACAAAAAGAGAAAGAGATGGCGTACGTAATGCCAAGTTTAAAACACAAACCCAAGAAGCCAACGATGAGACACCAGCTATTGGGAAGGAGCATTCCAGGGCAAATGTCCCAGTGATTCAGAAAGGCTGAAAACAAAGGATTGAAAAAAGGAAAGCGAACCCCGCTTTCTAGTACATCTATGTGCAGGGAAAACTCACCCGGAAGGGTCGAATCAACCCTCTCATCAGAGTGGGGAGCCCTAATATGATAAGAAGAAGGAAAATCAAAATCCTGAATTCCTGAAAGAAGGGTTTCCTCCTTGAAAATGGAGGGGACAGAGCCAGGTCCGCCATTAGACCTGGAGGTTTGTTTTGACTGCCTAGAAGACTCGACAGTCACCCTAGGAGTCTTGGAAGATCCAGACTCAGGAAGGGCGGAGGAAGTTTCAGCTTTTCTCCCTAAACTTTTTTGGGAAACTTCAACAAATTCGCGCTAGAGGACAGTTAGGGTTTTGTTATCACTATCCGATTGTTCGGAAGGAAGGGAAGCAAAAGCTTCGTTACCACTACTATTTTTGGCACTGGGTACCGGAGAAACCCTATTATCCGCCATCACTAGTTTCAGTAAGGTACAAAAAGAAAAAAACTGGAGATAGGAAGTTTAAACTTTGCAAAAGGATCAGTAAACTTATTGATTCAGTGAAGCAAAGGCGCGAAGAAGACGACGAAGGTTCAAATTCCAGACAAGAAGAATGAAACCTACGAAGACAACGAACCGCTTTTGAAACACCCGCACGAGTGTTCGGGGATCTGAACGATCGAGATTGATTCAGCATCAACGGTCGAGATTAGAAAACGTTTTGAAAGTTTGAACTCACGAATCCGAAACAGGGGTTCGGAAACTGTCGCTTGGGTTACGTGAGCCATGATAGGTCGACTGCAAAGAGATGCGTGGCATTGCCCTCACAACGCTCGAGGAAAAGTGACCACCGCATTAAATGTGATATGACATTTAATGGGATACGCAGAGACTATTGCCTGACGAAGAACCCAGTTAAAAATCAAGCCCTCGGGATCGACCAAACGCTTGGTCTCGGGGGCTCGTGATACGGAGGAAATATGATTGAACCGGGTTCATACTCGGTTTGACCCTCGACCCCGGTCGAGACGGAGGGAATCGACTCGCTTTCGAGCGAACCGGATCCAGAAGATAGCTTGCTGAGGAAGAAAACTAAATCAGCTATAAGCACGCCCTAATCCGACTTAGGGATTAGGTTAATTACCCTAATGACGGCAGGCACAAATTGGCGGCTGTCACTTATCATCATTGAAGGGATAATCATCAAATAACCTAGAGGGTTATCTCAGGAGTCCTCTACTAGTTCAAACTAGTAGAAGTCTATCGCTCAACGGATCTAACTGTTAAGATCCAACGACTACCCGAAGAAGGCTCAAGTGCATCTAATGAAGGAGATTCGAAGGTACACTCTATATAAACCTTACTTGCCTACAAGGTGAGGGGGACTCAGATTCACATACACACTGGTAGACGTAAACTATTAGAGGCTTACGATCTATATCACTTTTCCCAGTTCTTCATTCCTTAGCTCTGTGCTTCTAGTAGAGCCGTTTGTGATTAAGTCCATCAACTGACTTAGCCTTCGGAGGTGGACTCCCGACCCGCGCGGTCGGGCCACGTCTGACGCTTTCGTTTTGCAGGTCATCACAAGGAGATCTAAGGGCTGAGCAGATTTTGGACACATCACCTATCAAACTCTTTTTGTCCATACAACATGAATGTAATTCAAGCATAATACACAAAGATTTTGTACTTGATTAATGTGATAAATTTTTTCTTTTTTGTAAGAGAAAACGTTTTGTTTTTCAGTCATCATCAATATGGTCATAAGAACGGAAGTTCGAATCTAAGACCTCCTCAATCTTATTGCTTCTATATATTATGGTAAAACACATCCAGAGAAAACATTGTGAGAGAAGCAGCTCAACAAACCTCGAGACATGGCAATTACAGCTATTGTTGGAAAGAAAGGGTAATTACCAGCATAAATCCGGTGCTTTCACTGCTTTGGTGCTGGTTCCTGGTAAAGCATGTGGAAATTACGAAAACATTCTTTGAGAAGCAATTACTACTAGGTCTAGCCTAAATCCTAATAAAAGGTCAAAGTCAAAGGTCAAAGTTCTCACCGTTTTGAGGGGTGCCGCCATCCGTCGCTGCAAAATTCGTTTTTTTTATTCGTAAACCCCTTTCTTCCATTTTCATATGGCTATGTTTATCTTTAACCTCATCAGAGATGGTCAGAACTCCACCACTCGCAGCAACTTCTGCCCTTCTCTTCCAATTCTTCTTATCCTTCCATGCTACACTTCGCTTGATTTCCGCTGGCAGCGTCAAACCCAAAGGTATGTATCTCTCTTTCTCTCTCTGAATCTGTGTGCGGAAGATATTTGGTTCTTCTGATTGGTTAGTGTCTCCACAAATTGATTGAAATTTGGCAATATTCCTTCCAAACTGATTTGATGGATTGGTTATAGGTTCGAATACAAGGAACCATTTGGAGTTTATTAGGAAAAGAAATTGAAATACGAAGGAGAATTGATTGCATCTCGCTTGTCTTTTTTATCTGAAAAGGAGTTTTCTTGCAGGGTTTTGTGACGTTCTTTTGGAGATTCTGAGGAGGTTTTGGTCGATTTGGACTTTAGGGCCTCTATTTGACACTGGGAGGAAGGAACTAGCGAACAATAATTGTCTTTCATTTTTTTGGGACTGGAATCGAATAGAAAGCAGAAGGAAAGGAGAACTTGCAGGAGCTCGCTGTCGCTGCCTCTGTTAACTACAGACATGTAAGTTCGTGTGTTTGTTGCTTTCTTCCTCTCTTTCTTCTCCTATGGCTGGGTTCTGCTACTGGTAGTTTTGGCTCGTCCTCTGTGTTCCATGTTTTCTTCTCCTCCTCTTACTTCTTCTGTGTATGGCTTCTGCTGCAATTCTGTGATACAAGGCGTTGCTTTTGCGGTTCTGTTCAATTTAGTTGTGCTTCCGTTATCATTGGGTATGATTTTTGGGAATTCTTTGATTATGTAATTTGATTGTGCAATATAACCCTGAAGATGTTGTCATATATGAGTTGGGCAGAACCTATAGGGCAAAAATTGTATATTAACAAATATTAAATAAGATAATTTATTTTTTCAACAAAACATGTCAATGAAGTATTCTTTTACTAAACAGTACATCAAAACTTGTCTTCTGGAGATGTGCAAATGCCAAATGGTAGAGTTGAGTAGTAATTGGTTGCATGATTCTTGATGAAGTAAGATGAATTTATATGGTGGGTCAAGTTGTACTGGATATTTTCCTTAACCCTGAACTGCAAAGGATGCATTTACTAAGTGCAATTACAATAGAGAATCCACAAAGCTATATTTGAAAAACACACTTCGAAAATCAAAATAGAAACTTGAGAACATTTTTAAAGCCTCCTTGTTTTGTATAGACACGATTAGGGCATTGTTTGTTTGCTAGATAAGGAGTGTGAAAAATAAACACGTGGGACCCACATGTAGTGGGGTGGGGGACTAGAAAAGGAAAGAAAGGATTTTGGAAAAGAATTACCCATGTCGGTCCCATTTCTATTATATCAGTCCCATTTTTATTGTATCCCTCACTTTCCCACAAAGCCCCATTAATTTAGTGGGACTTCAAAAGTGGGTGGGGTGGGAAAAGTGATATGCTACATCAGCAGATAGGCTTCTTTGTCTACCCACTTTTCCACCTTATTAAACCAAACAAAGCATGCTTTGGGATTTCATGGAAAAGTTTACTTTTTCATAACCCACTTTTTAACTAGCAAACAAACGTTACCTAAAGGATACCTCCAAGAGTTATGCCCAAAACCTACTTGAACTCACAAGGGTTTGTCTGCTAGTCACTCATTCAAGCTTTACACCTATTGGCTATATAGGTCTTAGGAAAAGATCTAGTTATAAAACATTGAACTAGTGGATATATTTCACATAATTGGAAAAGTTGGTATAAATGTCTTCCGGACTTGAACCTACACAAGATCTGATGAACTTTGCTATAGAGTATGGGTGAAGTTAAAACTTATAAACCTTCCCTCATTTGTATAGCCAGAAAGCTCACCATCATATCCTACCAGTCAACCTTATACGACTGCCATTCATGACAAAATTTGGGCATTTTAAACTGGCCTTGTCCCCTATCTTATTCTTGTAGATATTTAGAGAACTTGCCTTTAAAATTTTCATTGGTAAGTAACCTCAATTTAGGGCTGCAACAGAGCTGGGCTTTTGCAATCCCAAGACCGACTCTATATATTCTAATCTAAGTCCATTCCCACATTGCCCCTAATTTAGGGCCAATGATTATTGTCCCTAACCCTAAGCCCTACTATGCCAAGCCAAACCCATTCCCGCCCTAATTGTCTCTCATTGGGCTGGGTCGGGATGAGTTGGCCCTATCCCTAGCCATGATTGGCCTTGTCCCTAGCCTTGATTGGGCCCTATCCTTGGTCCTGGCCCTAACCTTGATTGGCCCTATCCTTGTCACTGTTCCTAATTTATTGAAATCAAGCATCAGATGTCAATTCACTTCAGATAAAAGGCTCCCTTTCTAAGGTGTTAGAGTAGGCATAATAAATAAATTTAGAAATTAAGCAGTAACACCCAACATGATGAAAACGAATGATTTGGGAGCTCTAACACACAATTTATAATAACAAAAATTAGTGTTTGTGTTTGCCTAAAATACCTATCAAACAGAGATGACTAACCTGGAGAATCAAGAGGAAGAAAATCACCCCTTGAATCTCCTTATAAACAATTTAAAAGACAACAAAATAAAAAAGTAAACTTAAGGTTGTTATAAAAATGATGCCTCACTAATCTTTAAAGTTCTAATGTACTCCTCAGGTCAAGTGATTACTCAAGCAACATTCTGTCATAAATTCTGAAACAAAATGGTTATTCCCATGTTGGACCATTAAAACACTATCAACATGACACTTCTGCTGACATAAATTTCAACAGAGAAAGTGTTGTTCAACACATTAACAGTGAAACCTATGGTGGCCAAACTAGTAACTTCAAGAGCAATAACCAAACATAGGAACGCTCATTCATTGCAGCTATTAACAAACTAAAATCTGATGTAGAAATGTTAGAAATAAAAAACAAAAGCTCTTCAAACATATAAACTAAAATAGAAAAAATAAATTCATAAAAAATATAATACATTAAAGTATCAGAGGTAAACTAAAAATAAAATTTAAGCTCCTATAAAATGATACAGTAGTCAATGAATTCATAGTATCAAGGTTAATATGAAGTTCAGGGTAAAAATCAAGGACAGGATTAGGGTCAAGATCAATGACAAAATTAGCGTTCAGATTAGGGCCAAAATTAGGGTCAAGATCAAGGCCCAAATCAGGGTTAGGATCAGGCCAAATTAGGACCTGAATTAGGGCCAGAATCAAGGCCAGAATCAAGGCCAGAATCAAGGCCAAAATCAAGGCCAAGATCAAGGCTAAGATCAGGGTTAAGATGAGGGTCAAAATTAGGGCTAGAATTAGGGCCAAGATTAGGGCTGGGGTTAGGGCAAGAAATCAAGGACGGGTCGGGATAGGCCCGATGGGCTAAAGAGTAATCCCAGGCCCGCCGTTGGCCCTAGTCAAGGACAAAATATTTTGGCCTTGACCCGCCCTCAAGGCCAAAATCTTGAGCCCAAGCCCTATTCGGGCTTAGGGCAGGCTCAGGGCTGCCAAGGCCAAACTTGCACCCCTACCTCAATTCCTACATCTACTTGGATCATCCCACATCATGCACCATAGATAACACACCCCCATATTTCAGGAGACCTGGCTTGATTAAGAGTGCAAAACTCATCCTCCTTTCATTTTGGTGGACTCATTTCCCATATAATTAGATGGACCTATATTAATAGTACTAGGCAGGTCATCTCTGACTTCATTTTAAGCCTTTGAACCTAATTCAGGTTTTAAACTTCTTCACATAGGTTGGATGTCCAAAACATAACCTATGTCATAGGCCTTTGGGGTTCATTCCTTTAAATATATACCACGGTAGTGGTCAGAGGCGGGCTAGTAATTTCTTGGTGGGACTTGTAAACCAACTTCCCTTTGTCCACTATATAAATAACTCCATCAAAAGTATGTTTATATGTCTCTTATAACTAAGATGAAGTTTCAGTCACTCAGACAACCCAATAAAACATATCTATTTCCTTTTAATTCCAAGTAGAAATTTACACTTAAATATCATCTTATTAAACAGAGAGAGCATGCACTGAGGTGCCTTCATTATCATACCCTCACTATTTTGGGTAATAGAAGGGGAGAGAAGATCCAACGCACACCCCTATTGGCTTATATAGTTGCCTATTAGAGAAATATCCAACTTTCTTGACAAACCCCGCAAAAGCTATTTTGAATCTTTAATTGAAAATGTTAAAAATACAACATAACATAGGAATCTACATTTAAACCACTCATACTTGCCGGGGGTGCCAAGGTGAGTGCCTTCTTGCTGAAGTGCTTACAAGAGAGATCTTATCATTATGATTGTCAGCTAAACTTGAGTAGCTGAAGGAGATGGAGAAGTAACTTCTGCTGATTCCTACTCCCAGACATTGAAAAGAGGGGGGAAATGATCTCAATACAAATAGAGAAAAAAAAAGGAAATAAAGACATGTCCGCATGTATGCTCAAATGGGGAGAATGGTCTCAACCAGCAAAACCTTCAGGCCGATGAAGTAGCGGACGAAGACGCCCTTCAAATCATATCAGTCATCATCTGGGAAATGAAATAGCCTAGCAGAAAAGATCTCAGGAAAAAATGGAGCTGGCTGTAACTGTAAAAACAAGAGAAAATTGAGATATGGAACTCCAATCTTCAAATAACTATGAGCAGCACATAGGACTGAATGCACCTTAGGGCGACCCACAAGCACCCAATCAACAACACAAACCTTACTGGATGGAGAAGAATCTGAGAAAAATTGCCAACTGGTGGAGAAGTTTGTAGAAATGGTAGCAGCTGGGGCTTCAAGGATGGCCTTGGAAGGTCGATCCTCTCAACCGAGATAGCTATATGGCGTCCTTAGATCTGTCTCCGTGCTTGTTGCAGCAGTTCTTGAAAAACATTTCATGAAAATCCTTTCTGCGTAACCCTTCCTAACCTAGTGCAAGGAAACAACGATAGACCTTGACTCCCAGACCAATGAGATCAGTTCTGAATTTCTGATATGGAGTTGGAAGTCGGCAAGTGTTGGCAACAGCATGAACAATGTAGAAGAAGAGCTGAGGAAGGAGATGAAGGATGGAAAGACAAGAAAAGAGATGTGTGTTGTAGACTTGCAGTTATCCTCCAATACACCTTGCTTCACTAATTCAAATAGAAGAAATTACATGCACCACCATTGTGAGGTAAAAGGTAAGAGAAAAATTAAGTGACTAGTTCCTAAATTAGCTACTTGATGTTAACAAATTCTGCTTTTTCAAATCTAACAGTTGAAGTTTTAATTGAATCATCCTCTAACCCGAAGAGAGAATTCAAATTTCAGACTTATTCTCCTAGATGATTTTCTGAAATTATCGTTTTACCCTTCAGTCCTATTTCTACTAGGACCTCCCTTATTTTCAAATTTGAGCTTAGTTCTGTTTAAGATCTTGGAAGGATGGCTACATCACTTTGTCACCAAGAACCCTAGGTTTACTCAAGGTGCGTTTACCAAGATTGATTCAAGCCAGTAATGTAGTAGCAATGACACACGCAAGCTTTCAAGCTTGAAGGGGGATACATAATTAATTTTTCTGTAGAGCCTCCCATAGAGTAAGGGGTCTATTTATAACTTGACATTTGAAGACCAACTCGACTTAGGACTTGAAGACTGACTTAAACTAATAATACAATTGAACCAACTCTTACACTGACTCAGCAAGCCAAAATTTTGACTGCCTGCATGAATTCAAAGCTGAAACTAAAATAGATTTAATTAAAACGACTGAAGACCTAAAATGACGTTGCAGTTACTGACTTAAAGGTGGGCAGAATTACTAAACTGCCACTGCTCTACTGGAATTACATTGCTGGAAAAAAAAACTAAGAATAATCCATGCTCCTCGGCAGCAAATGTAGAGGCTTCTCCTGGCTCTAGCCTTTAATTTGATGTGAGATGAATCTTGAATCACTGTTAGTTGTGATCATTATGATGTCACAGTGAGGCAACAAAATCTGGTTACTTCATATTTCCTCCACTGGTATTCCTTAGGGGCCTTGATTCTGGACCATTCACATTTCCTGTTGGCATCAAAATGGGTTAGGGATTTCCTTGGTATGAGATGAGGAAACTTCACAAAAAATAACTGATTTGGTGCTTTGCTGGGAAAATCTCAAACCTGTGGTGCAAAGTTAAAAAAATAAAATAAAAAACTAGGAATTCCTGGAGATTCTGTTATTTGGTGTACTTTGTTACATATGATTAGCAGAAGAATCTTTTGCATGCACCCCTGAACTTTGCGGCAATACTCGCAGACCACCCCTCCATTTTGCAGACCTTACAAAAAGGTTCCCTACGGTTGACATCATCACTTGGCTGTTAACAGTTGTTGGGAGATTAGCATTTCACCCTCACATATAAATGAAGTTTAAAATCAAATATGAATTTACTATACCATAACGCTAGTGATCCATAATTGGGTCCCAAAATCCAGATCCAGATGGCCAATCCAAGCTGGCCGAATGCCCCCAAGGGTATTTTGGTAATTTTCAGCCCCTTGTTAGGGCTCAGTATGGGTTTGGATAGATTTCCCTTGATCTAAGGGTTGTGGATCAACTTTGGTTTTTTGTTTTGTTTTGGGGTTTGAGTTAGTAGTTTGCAAGTTATTTGAGAGTTTAAGTGTGTTGAGTTAGTTAGTTGTGGATAAGATTCCTTATCCAAAAGGTTCTTATCTTTAGGGTTTGTCTTTTATTGGGAAGTGTAGCTGGAGTCCCAAGTCAAGTGTCTTTTCAAGATTTCGATCCCAAGATTTCAATCCTAGAGTTGTGGTCTTGTAGTAATTTGATTCCTTTTGAGTGTGGTGGTCTAGAGTTGGGAACCTTATTTATTAGGAATTCCCAACCCCAGTCAAAGTCTTTCATTTTCAGGCTATAAATAGCCTTTCTAGCATAATAGTATTCAGTTTTGATGATTAATAAATTTGATTGAGTTGAAGACCAGGTTCTCCTTGTTGGTTAGTCCTTAGTTGAGTGTTTTGTTCAAGACTCTTCATCTTCTTCAACAATCCGGCAGCTTTCAAGCCATCATCAAAGCCTTCAAGCCTTCTTCAAAGCATCCAAGTAAGTCAGAGAAGCCCCCACCCCAATCCCAGCTTTCCCCACTTGTCTGCAGCCCTCCCCTACCCTTTCCCTTGCTTTCGCAAACCTAGAACTCCTCCCCCTTGCTGCTGCACCTTAACAGTAGCATTCCCTCTACCCCATGACTACCCTAAAATAGTCCATTGAGCCCCATGACCTCCCCAGCCCTTCCCCATTTCCCCCTAGCACCCACAGGTTCCCCACCCCTCTCTTACCCATGTCACCCTTGGAACCCCTTCACCTGCAGATCCTAAATCCCAGCCCCATTAATCCTCTTTCTCCTTCCCTTTTGGTCGCCCCTAGTACTAAGTTATAGTCCTAACATTGTTTTCCCAAATCTGTGTATTATTATTGACTTTGAAAAAACCCTGCATTTCATCTTCTTCAAGAAGTTCTGCAGAATTTCTAAATCTCAAGAAAAACCCTAAGTTCCTAATATCTTAGCCCTTCATCCACTGAACCTAGATTCTGAAGTGCAGAACAGTAGCACCCCTAGCTTTGAATTGCAGAAATGCCAACCCTTTCCCCTTTCCCAACCCTAACTGAAACCCTACTTTGGTATTTGAATTTGAATTTCGAATCTGGAATCCTGACTACAGTAGGACTGAGATCTGGAATTCAGTTTCATCTGGCCCTAAATCACCTTAGAAACCCTAAAACCCTCCCCCTTTGGTGGAATTTCCTAGGCAAACGCTGAGACTAGGGAATTTACCAAGTACCCCTTAGCCCTAGACCTGGCATCTTCTCCTTTTAATTTCACTTGTAAATTCACTCTCACAGAAGAGAGAACACGGGATGAGATAAAAGATCAATATTGAACCCAACAAATCCGATCGTGAATCTAAACAATAATGAAGAAATTTTGATTTGGAACCCCTAGACCTCCTCTAGCCCTTTTTTTTTATTTTTAATATTATGTTCTGTTCATTGACTAGGGAAAGAAAACTAGAGCTCTGTGAGGGGTGAAACTCTGGTCACATGCGGATTCTGGTGTGGCCTTACAGTGGCTCAAAATCTTAGGGAAAATCCAAAGGGATTCTAGGTGCGACAGGGGTTCCTTTGGTTCTTGGTTAGAGCAAGGGATGTGTTCTGCTCTAGTATGAAATGGGCAGGGTTGATGTTGTTTTTAGCAGACTAACTTAAACAAGATATAGCAGAAGAGATCTGAGGTGATTAGGTGAAGCAGAAGTAATTGAAAAGGAAACAGGATCTACTGAGTTTTAGCTTATGCCAGAAGGCACAAGTAATGTCATTGTGAAATTATATATAAAAAAAAGAGGAACATATTTGGGTTTTTTCCCTTAATTAAAACCAATTGATTTGGCATCCCTTTTTCAGGCATAATGAATCTGTGGATCCAAACAGGGTTTTCCGTTTGGTTAGGGACTGTGGCTGGAGCTCGAAATAATCCCTTTTTCAGGTGTTATGAATCTGTGATTCTAAATAGGGTTTTACTTACCAGTTCCATTCTCAAGAAATCCAATTTTTTTGACCTGGGATTGTGGCTGGAGTGGATCTGGAAGGTGTTGCCATACAGGTAGGGAAGTCGGAGATCCCGTTTTGGAAGAAAGGAAGGAAAAAGATGGGTAACTTTGGGAGTAGGATTTAAGTTAAGGGGCATTTGAGTAATTTTAACAAGTTAGGGGCATTTTGGTCATTAAAAAGTATTTTGAATTTCAATCATTAATTGGAAAGGGTCCTTATCGGTGGCTGACATGGTGTACCTTTTCGTAAGGTTTGAAGTGGGAGGGGGGGGTGGTTCTGTGTGTTTCGCTGCAAAGTCAGGGGGTGCATGTAAAAATTCTTAGCAGAATGTTTGAAACCACGCTTAGCTATCTTACGTGTTGGCCATGAAGGCCAAGGTTTTTGCCATGGTGTGTTCTCAAATTATAGATAGTCCAAGGTTGAGAGTGAATTAAACATTGACCAATTGGAAAGCAGTATGTTTTGTTCTTTTTCCCCCCTTAAAATTAATTCTAGAAAGAAGAAATTCACATGTTTGTTTACTTAAATCTCCTACATATGTTTTGCAGTTCTGAATTGCTCCAATCCATTGGCTATTAAGTTCAAACAGCATTACAGGATGTTTAGGATCAACAAATACGTTTTGTTTCTCATATATTTCATCTGAAATTTGAGAGTGGTCTAATTTGTGACCAGAATCAATCTCAACTATTTTAGTTTCTAGATTTGTTTGTTTTGAAGTAACTGGTCTCTTACTGGTTTGGTTTCTTTTATCTATCATTTGGTGACTTCAGCCTCAACAATGCAGCGGCATGTAGTAAATGCTTGGAAGCATCCTTCAAGATTCAAGATATTTAACTTTTGCACGGTGTGTTCATAATTCTTCCCATATTTCCTTTTGTTTTTTTTTTTAAAATTTTTTTTTTCTGTTGTAGCTGTCATCCACTTATCATTGATTATGAATGCAATAAATACAGCAGCATGCAACCCCTTCTCCAAGAAGAAAATAAAGAACAGAAAAACTTAGTGAATCTATGCCTGTTAAAGCTTTTACATGTATTTAAATTCGTATGGTTACTTTATTATGGATTGTACTAACAGATTGTCTTAAAGACGGGATGGAAAGTACGCATGATGCTTGATGATTTGTAAATGCAACTGAACTGAATGTTTGTAAAATAATAAAAGAATGTAGACAGAAATGGTCAAAGTAAACACTGGTGAACTTAAATGGTGCTTCGAGGTTTTTTAAGATTTGTGTGGTCTCATAAAAATTTTCTAGGTTTGCAAGCACTAAGAAACATTCTTCACTAATCACCAGATAATTGGTTGATGTCAACCCGATTCTAGGGCTAGGGTTTCTAGAATAATTTCCCTAGAATTGACGATTCGCCCAGAATCTTCCAACAAATAATGGTAAAATATTTTGGGAAGTTTTGGGATGTTTGTGGGACTCTAAGAATTTATAGGAAGATCCTATAGGCAAGTTAAGAATTATCTAATTTTGTGTGGGCTTGGGTTTGGGATGCCTAGGGTTTTACCCAAATATCTATGGGATGATTTTGAGATATCCAAAATCACCCAAGGGTTGGTGGGAAAGAAGAATGGAACAGTTTGGATCAATATGGGCTGAATCTTGAGAAAGGGGAAAGATCTTGGGCAAATCTTGAACTCTCGTTCTTGTCTTTCTTCTTTTCTCCTTTTCTTTTTCTTTCTTTTCTTTTTTGTTTTTCACTCTTCTTCTTTTTTCTCGCTCTTTCAGATGCTGCTGCAGGTCAGAGAGGGGAGGGAAAGAGAACCTGAGAGAGGGGAGGGGGTATGGGAAGAGCTGGGAAGGGTCACAGGGGGTCGGGGAAGGAGATGGGGAGGGGTTTGTAGGGACCTGGGAATGCTGCTGCTGTGATGCGGCATCAAGGAGGGGGTCTAGGGTGGTGAGCAGGACAGGGGAAGGGAAGGGGACGGGACGGGCTGCGATGGTAGGGGATTTAGGTCTAGCGATGGGGTTGGAAGGTGGGGGCAAGGGGGTATGCTGTACTTGCTTGTTTAAGGATGCTGTTGGTTGTTAATGGCTGCTAGAATTGGAAGAAGTTGCTGGGGTTGTTGAAGAAGGATGCTAGACTGAGTGGGTTGCTGATCTTGAAGAAGAATTTTGCTGGAAATCCGCCGTAGCCCCTCAAACAGGAGCTAGCATTTTTCAAACTCAACATTCTTATTCACATAATCAGACTTAACTTACAAAAATAGAGTAGGCTTTTATCTATAGCGTACTAATGACCTCAACTCTAAATGGGATTTGTTTATTGATTAGGATCCCACCACATTAATCAAACCTGTTGAAGTATATACACTTGGGATTTTTACTGTTCACGTGAATAGTGTCGTGAACAGTAAATATCCCAAGTGTATATACTTCAACACTCCCCCTCAAGCTGGAGTGTACACAAAGAAAACTTCAGCTTGCACAATTAGAATAAACTTGAAAAGTAGCATCAATATTGAATCGTGTAGCAATGGCAGACGTCAATAAACACTGAGAAAACTTCACCCAGGAGATAATTAACACCAACTTAAAAAAAACTTTAATTCTTCATGTCAATAGAACCATCCAATAATAAGAACAATCGACGATGTTGAAGACGAACAAAGTCCATAAGTATAACAGGATCAAAGATACTATCCATATAATGCCGGTAGTAGGAGAAATATCCACACTAAATCTTCAAAATTGCAACTCCAATGTCCATAAGTATAGCAGGATCAAAGACACCATCCACATAATGCCGGTAGTAGGGAGAAATATCCATACTAAATCTTCAAAATTACAACTCCAATGTCCATATAAATGCTTCACAAGAAGGCAAGTAATAGGCAAGGTGTGCTCTTGGCCTAGTCCCCCCCCCCTGCGGGGCCCCAAAGCGCAAGCGCTATGGACTATACTAGGCCTCCGGTGGGGCTGTGGCCAAGTAGGTAGGTAAAAAAAAGAGAGTATCGCATCCCCTCTTTTTAATTACCAAAAAAAAAAGAAGGCAAGTAATAGGCAAAGTATAGGTAGGTAAAAGGCAATATTGATTACTGTGGACCAAGTAGGTAGGTAAAAGAGAGTATAAGTTACTGTGGACCAAGTAGGTAAGGTAAAATACAATATGGGTTACTGTGGACCAAATAAGTAAGGTAAAAGACAGTATGAGTTACTGTGGACCAAATAAATAAGGTAAAAGACAGAATGGGTTACTGCAGACCAAATAGGTGAGGTAAAAGACAATATGGGTTACTGCGGAGCAAGTAGGTAAGGTAAAAGACAGTATGGGTTACTGCGGACCAAGTAGGTAAGGTAAAAGACAATATAGGTAAAGACATGTAATGATATCGTTGTATAATGCCATAAGTTGAGGACAAAGATCTTCACAAATAATATCCATCAGCATAGCAGTAGAATTTTTCAGAAGAGAGAAATTCAATGAAACAGGGGTACTATTATACGGCTTGCAACTAAACTTATAGCACAAACAATGGAAGACAATACTTAGGTCTTGCAATCCGAATTATAAGCATATCTTTGCAAGAATCAAGAGGAATCCCAAGACATCAATATAGTGCAAATTGAACTTCAGATTTGCACACAAAAAAAAAAAGGTAGTAGCAACCTTAGTTGAATCAAATAGGTAGACATATCCCCAGAAAGCTTAGGGCCTTTTTGTAGTATTAATACATAGATACTTGGTGCTTCAAAAGTTAAAGAAGAAGGACAGCCATGCACAATTACTGCAGCGAAGGTTGGGGCTACCCTAGATAAGAAAAAGGGAAAAAAAACTGGGCAGCCAAGAGAGAGAAAACAGTCCCTAGGTTGATTAAACTTGCTCTGATACCATGTTAGAAAACAAGCATTAAATAATCAAAACAACAGCTGAACTAGAACAAAGAAAAGAGAGAAGAAGAAGAAGAGAAGAGAGATGAGGAACCAGTAGAAGAGGCCTGTGATTCTTGCTTAAGAGTCTAGAATCACAGAGCCCTTTTATTTATAGCTTCTAATGAATCTAATACAACTTGAGAGACAAGTAATTGTCCTCTAGAAAAAGGAAACAAAAAATTACAACTTTAGTAACTTCCTAGCTCTAAAAATAGAAAGTTCTGCAAAAAAAAACTACCACCAAAATAGAAACTATGCTTTCTAAAAACTCCCAAAACTTATGTAGCAAGACTCCAACATTAGAAATAGAAAGTAAAATAACATCAATAGCATAATACTGTTCACGTAAACAGTACAAACAAAGTTACTGTTCACGTGAATAGTAAAAAACAGATTTTACTGTTCACATGAACAGTACCGTGAACAGTAAAAACAGATTTTTACTGTTCACGTGAATAGTGTCGTGAACAGTAAATATCCCAAGTGTATATACTATCTGGACTATGCTACCCCTATTGCGGCTCTTTCTGATGATTGTGTAGATGCTCTCCAATGGCACTCACGTTTAGGCCATCTGTCTTTACCTAGATTAAAAATTTTATTTCCTTCTTTTAAATCAGTGTCTAGATTAAATTGTGAAGAGTGTGAGTTAGGGAAGCATCATCGTGCCACCTATCCTCCATACTCTATCTTTCGTAGTGAGTCCTTATTTTCTCTTGTTCATTCTGATATTTGGGGCCCTTGTAGAATTAGTAATAGGCATGGTTTTCGATATTTTGTTACTTTTGTGGACGATTTCTCCCGTCTTACATGGTTGTATCTTTTAAAGGATCGGACAGAGTTCTTAACTACATTTAAAAGTTTTATTCATGGAAAAAAAAAGATTTTACTGTTCACGTGAATAGTGTCGTGAACAGTAAATATCCCAAGTGTATATACTTCAACAAAACCATTGAAATAAAACTTAAAAGATCTAATGGACCCTAAATGTCACATGCTGAAATAAAACTCTTAAAGGAACTTAAAACTCTAATTAGCACATGCTAAATTCTAGTTGATTAAAACTCTGATTGACATGTACTCAACTATTAACTCAAATTAAGAAGACTAAACAAGATTGGACTCTAAAATTAAACCTGAATTTCTGAAATTAATTCCAGCGACTAATTAGGGCTGAAAATGCCCAAAATACCCCTCGTAGACGGTTTGACCAGTTAAGGAAGCTTCTTAGATGCATCTTGGGGGCCTCACTTAGGGTTTCAGCCAAGGGGCAAATTCATGTTCACGTTGCTGGTCCCTTCATTTTACTCAAATTAGCTTTGTTGGACAGGACATGACATGAGTTGGACAGGGAGACATGCATTGAACATAAATGATGGAGATTTCAGCTGCCCTGTGGTTTTTAAAAACTGAACCTGATGGAAAGCATCCATCTGATCCAGCAGCCAGCCCCCTCAAAAATCCCTGATCGGTACTTCTCCTAGAAGTGCTTTGGAAAGGGGGGTCAGCCCAAGTCCAAGACCAGACCTATTGCCTTTCATGACCTGGTTCAGATCAACCCAAATCCTGGACCAGTTAAAATTTGTCCAGCAGATTCTTTGTGTCTGTTCATATTCAAAGGTCGCATTAAATACCTTAACACCATCAGTTCTCAATATCTTGATAATAGTTTTAATTGTATTACAGACAGTTTTCCATATCTCTAGAAAATGTTATCCATCAATGGACAATTCTATAGATGCAGATCTCAGCCTTCCTGTGGTTTATTAAGACTGAACCTGATACAAGGTAGCCATCTGACCCAGCAGCCAGTCCCCTCAAGAAGTCCTGATCAGTATTTCTCCAAGTACTCTTGAAAGGGCTGTCTGCCCAAGCCCAAGACCAGATGCGCTGTACCTATCATGGTATGGTTCAGATCCAGCCAAATCCTAGAATGGTCAAATTATGTCTGGCAGATCCTTATTGTGTCTTTTCATATTTAAGGCAGCATTAGTTACCTTAACAATATCGGTGTTCAATATCTTGATTGGAGTTTTCAATGTGATCAGAACAGTTTCCCATGTCTAGAAATGGTTATCCATCTTTGGGGAATTCCACATGGGTTTTGGAGTTCTTGGAATTTTATGAGTTTCTGTAACATGAAGTTTTATGTTCTCAAGACTTCTTCCTCCATTTAATGAAAAGCCTGCCTGCTCTCAAAGGCAGACATTGAATTTCACAGAATCCAAAGTTTATGAAAATTCTTTCCTTGAGAACTTGTGATAGTGTGCCTAGGTGGGAATCCTATTGTTGTGAACTAGTGGGACTCTAGGCTGCACCTATCTATCCTTCTTTTCAACTATCATCTGTACCACCACCACCATCATCATCTTGATCATATTCTCATAACCATAACATTTTTTTCTAGATCTGGATAATATTTTCTACCAAAATTGGTCCTAGGCTATGCTAAAACCAGTTAGGCTGCATTTGTTTGCTGGAATAATGGTGGGGTGGGAAAAAATGGGTGGGAAAATTCTTGAAAAAAGTGCAGATTTTTTACTTTTCCCTTAAATCCCAGAATGGTAGATTGTTTGGTTGCTTGGGGTGGGAAAGTGACAGACAAGTTTCGTTGATTCAAAGAAACTTGTCTGGTGATGTGGCAGAGCAACTTTCCCACCCCAAGCCATTTTAAAATCCCACATATTTGGTGGGACTTTGTGGAAAAGTTGGGAAAAGTAAAAAGTGGGACCCGCCACTATCACTTTTCCACAAAACCCTTTCCTTTCCTTTCCTTTCCTTTTCTTCTCCCTCACCCCACTACACATGGGGCCCACATGTTTTTTTTCCCACCCCCTTTTTCCCACCCCACCTTTGCAAACAAACGTAGCCTTATGGTTTGGTGTGTTTTGACCTAGTGTTTCGATGCAAAATTCCAGCCAGAATAAATGTGGATCTGATTGTGGTCGTGATTTGGTCTGGAGAATGCTTAATTTTAGTGCCAAATGTATTGGATGAGATCATGAGACAGAGATTTAATACTTTTGAATTTGCTATTTTAATGGGTGAATTTTATCAGCCAAGGTTCAAAAAACTAGTCTTGATCAGCAGTTTCTTTTTCAAAAGTTTAGATTGATGTTTCGACGGGCAAATGGCCATTGTTGTCTCCAAAGCTTAAAATTAAGCTTGTTTTACGTTTAATATGCTTAATATTTAATTTGGATCCTAATTTGGTGTTTTGATTTTATGTCCATAGGAGTAGATGTCAACAACAACAACGATAGTTCAGCCTTATCCCTACTTAATGTGGTCAAATACATGGGTCCAGTCAGCACGAGGTGGAGGGAAACAGAGGTCTACCAACAGAGAATAAAGATATAGGAAAACAAGCATGGGGAGTACAATTAGAGAAGTAAGATGTCAAAAGACATCACGAAAAATGAAAGGCAAAATGATGTAGCGCTAGATTCAGGAGGTTCAACTAAGATTAATAATAAGATCCCTCAAGAAACAACTCAAATGATTATGATTAGATTTGGGCTCAATGATAACCAATGATTTTGAAAGGTTATAAAAAATTCCTTGTGGGATAGGATGGTCAAAAAGTTTCCCACTTAGAATGGGGATCTTTATTAATTTTGGTGGATTCAGATTGGGTGTCTTAATTAGTGTTTTGGGTGATCTGTTCTGGTTGAGATTTATCGGGTGTGGATGGAATAATACAATAAGAGATTTTTTTCAAGCTTGAAACTACTCGGATGGGTAGAAGTGGGTATCTTGAAAAAGTTAAGGTTTTAGGGTCTTTGAATTTTTAGGTAGTTTGCTGGGTTAACTACCCCAAAGGTGGATTGAGTAAAGTAGGTGTAGGGTGTATGTAACTGCAATCTTGAATGGTTATTGGTTAGAAAGTGCATATTTTAGGGTTAGAAATTAGGGTTTCGTTTTTTGGTGATTCAAGAATTCAAGAAAAAGGGGGAGAGTGTAGGGTTTATGTAGTCCCCATCTTGAAGGATTCTAATGGTTAGATTGAGCAGAATTTAGTAAATTAGGGTTTTTGGTGATTCTGAAAATTCCAGAGAAGGGGGTGTACAGTTTTTGTTGTCCAAATCTTGAAGACTTTTAATGGTTAGATTGGGCAGACTTTAGGTTGAAAATAGGGTTTGTTGGTGATTCTATAAATTTGGGGGTGGGGGGAGAACGTTGGATCTGAGATGGTAATTTGGTTTGTACTCTTGATAGGATGAATAGGATATTGTGCATAGGCTGTGGGATGGATTTTAACAGATTCTAATGGTTAGTTTGAGGGGAAGTGTTTAGGGAAATGAAAGATAGAAAAGCGAATTTAGGGTTTGGAGAACTTTGAATATCAGAAGAGAAGAATTGAGGGTGGGGATAATTCAATTTATTGGTGTCAGAGATATTCTTGAATGGAATCTTGCATGATAGAAGATGTTCTTGAGGGGAAGAAAAGAGATGAAGAGAAGAAAAGAAATTAGACTCATAAAGGGACTCCTAATCACTTTAAACGACTTTATAAGGTAAAACCAAACAGATTCTTTCTAGCAATTAAGGGAACCTAAATTGACTCAAAACACTGAGTCAATAACTGAAATTAACTACCAATGTAAGCAATCCCGTGTGCTAGCATTACCCCATTTTATGAACTTATAATTTAGGCCCATTACAGCAATAAACCTGAAACTAAGAAGCCTAATGTCTACAAAACCCACCCATGCCCAAAGTAAGTATTCTAAGTCCAACTGACCCATTGGAAATCCGTAATTACATCATGAAAGGTTAAAGTAAGAGAAAAGTGGCATATCCCCTGCAAGTTAAGAGATTTCTTGCTAAATGGGGTCTACAACATGGATTATTGCCCATTTGCTCTTCAGTGAGCTCTATTCGAGGTCATATTTGGAATCAAATCTAGACAATGCATATTTTTCTTTAAAACTTCTGCTTCTGTCATTTAGTCCTTCCCGTGGCTCTTTTAACTCCTAGTGGGTTATATGACTTTTTTTTACTAGGGTTGTCCTTAGGCCCCCGTTCAACATGAATGGACCGCCTCAATTAACTCCCTTGGATCTTGTCAGTGATTGGGGCAATTCCCTACTCATTTCTTGTATGTTTTTTCAGTATTTTTACCCTTCTAGCTTTCTGAACATCCACCTTAACCAATATCTGCTATACAAAGCTTCTCAATATGACATTCCTTGCCTGTCCAACATTCTGCCCTATACATGTTGTAGCTTCAATCCAATTGAGGGCCAATGCCAAGTTCTAATTACAGAACCAAGTCAGTAGCACTGTTCTAGGATTAGGTCTTCAGATTTGGGGTTAAAAGTGGAATTACAGTTTAGGGGTTTCTATAGGGCTGGAACCATAGAAAAAAATTCGAGGGAAACTCAAGTTTCGACCAGGTGAAAATGGGAAACTGAGAAATTTTGAGGAAACTTAGGACTTTTTCGTGCAAGTTTTGACATCAAGTTTCAACAGGTTTCAAGGAGTATTTTGGGGTGAGACTCTACATTTAAGCTAATTAGAGTATAAAGAACATATTGGCACATGCATTTTACTAAAAAAAAACAATGTAGATATGTCATTCAATGTAGATAACATCAATGTAGAGTTGTCCAAGAAGTACACTATAAACTTAACTACTTAAGTACATAACATTCAATATATAATTTCTAACTTCAAAACATCAAATACAAAGTAACTAACAATAAAAGGAAAGTACAACTCAGTGCCAAGAGGAGTGCCTCGGTGGATCCATCCTGTGAGCTGAGTAGTACTATGCCTGTAACATCCTCTCCTCCAAAAAACGAACATAGACATCCCATGACATTTTATGCCTATGGTTGTCAAAGTAATCGATAATTGCAACTTTATTAGTTTGGTCATCAACATGGCTAAGATAACCAGTTTGAGGGAATACGCTATTTAGATAGGGAAGTCCTGATGGAGGGGGTATTTGTCGTGGTATTTGGGGAAACATGAAAGAAACAAAAAAATTGGGAAAGCTACAAAACTTGCAGGAAAAAAATCCCAGGTTTCCACGAAATTTCCCATGTTTCCCATGAAATTTGAGAATTTTTTCTCATGAACCAGCTGGTCCAGATGGGTTGAACCAGGTTTCGACGAAACTTTCCAAATTTTCACGAAATTTCTCATGTTTCCCACGAAATTTGAGTTTTTTTTTCTCATGAACCAGCTGGTCCAGCTGGGTTGAACTAGGTTTCAACAAAATTTCGACGGTTTCGGTCGAAACTTGGGATTTTTTTCGGTCCCCTAGTTTTTCGTTTCGAGGTTCTCAAAAAGCGAAATTTCGACCGAATTCTTTTTTATGGCTGGAACCAGGTTCTAGTTCAAGGGGGCTATGGGAAGGCTTCATCCCCCCCCCCCCCCAAAAAAAAAAAAAAAAAAAAAAAAAAGAAAAAAACCTGAAGGTGGGAAGCATAGTTTTTGAAACTAAGGTTTTGGGATAATTTTAAGGTTAGCTAAATTTTAGGGTGTTCGGTAGGGTTCTGGGGCTGCGAGTAATATGGGCAGGTTTCCTCAAAGTTCAATCCAATTCTGATAGTGGGTATTTGAAAGATTGAAAAGTTGCAGGTTTTTTAGGGTTGTGTAAAAGGATACATTAGAAACAATGGGTAGAATGGGCTGTAACTTGGATCGAGTGTAGGGGCTGCTGTGGGGGAGTGGGTGAGACCACTTGAATATGAAAGGATTTGATGGGTAGAAGGCTGGTCCTGAATGATGATTGGTTTCTAGGGTTGGGTGACTTGGGTCTTCTCTGTAAATTTTGTAAATATAAAGAAGGATGGAGGGAGGAGATGAAGATGATGGAAGGAGCTCTGGAAATTATGCACCAGATCAGGCTTCAGCAACTAGTGTATGACTCACCTAGAAGCCCTCTCAGATATTACACATCAAGGCAATTTGATATCACAAACCAGTGAAGGTCCAGCACAAAAAGTTCATGCAATCAGCAGAAATTTTCAATAATCAAGTTTTAATCTCATCATCCCACAATTCATAGTTGTCATGAGCGCCTTGGTGAACCAAGTCACTGGAGAGGGTTGAAATATAAAATGGCACTAACTAGGTTAGCAAGGCAGCCATGCCTTAGTGAACCAAGGCATTAGAGAGGGCTATTATATAAGTCAACGCTGACTATGGAAGCAAGGAAACCAGCTCTGCCAAAGCACCTAAACTACACATTGCTTATACAATTGTGTCCATAATGAGGGTATCAATGGGGCTGTTTCAGCCAGGTTACCAGTCCTATCCCTATCATCGTTATCAAGGCGTCTGCCTAGGTGCTAAAGCGTTAACTTTTTTGACATTTTGTAACAAATTTATGGAATCTTTTTTTTTAAAACATCAAATTTTAGTCTACAAAGCCATATATGAATAAAATATTTATTCATTTCAGATTCGGGAGTCAGTAGATGGAGAATTATTTGGAAATTGGAATAATGTGATCTATTAATTTATCAGTTTGGTAAAAAGCGATAAAAATGCAGACATATTAAAGTCTGATTCGGAATTGAGAATTATTCATTTGCTTAAAAAAAGTTGGGTAAAATAGAATCCGGTCAAATAATTTCATAAAACCATAACAACAACAACAATAAGCCTTATCCCAACTAAATGGGGTCGGCTACATGGATTCTTGCCCTCCAATCAGTTCTGTTCGAGGCCATGCTAGATACAAGGCCTAAGCTATACAAATCCTTTCTCACCACTTCTCCTAAGGTTATCTTAGGAATCTACCCCCTAGCTCTTCTAGTTCCTTCAATATAAATTATATCACTTCTCCGGTACGTGGGCATTTATAGGTCTCCTGTTGAACATGGCCGTGCCACCTCAAACGACATTCTCGAAGCTTATCACTTATGGGAGCAACTTGCAGGCCAACTCTAATATAATCATTTCTTATCTTATCCATCATAGTTTTGCCACTCATCCATCTTAGCATCCTCATTTTCTGCTACACCGAGTTTATCTATATGCTCTTTCTTTAACAGCCCAACTCTTAGACCGTGTATCATAGCTGGTGAATGGCGGTCCTATAAAATTTTCCTTTAAGCTTTAACGAAATCCGCTGATCACTTAAGACCTCGGCGCACCTTTCAACTTCATCCACCCTATTTTAATTCTTTGGGAAGCCCTCATCCATCTAAATCCATCTCTTTTTTACTTATGATTGAACCTAGGTACCTAAAACAATCACTACTGAGGAATCTCTTTATCGTCCAGTATCACCTAACTAATCATTTGCACATTATGACTAAAATTACAAACTAGATATTTTGTTTCGATCTCTAGGTTTAAAGCCTTTTGATTCCAAAGCTACTCTCCGCTTGATTCTAATTTGATATTAATCCTCAC